>NW_027185426.1:0-17500 GCF_022577435.1 Embiotoca jacksoni
AAGAAATAAATCAACGTGACCACTTACATAGAACAGAAAAATAACCTTTTGACTTATGCAGTTAAAGTCAGGTTATAAACTGTCTGGTTGTTGCAGGTAAACAAATTTAAGTGCTGACATTCAGTGTTCAGTGGTGAAAGGAAAACGGTGGTTAGTTGGTAACATCTGGCCAACAGAGGGCGTTGTCGGTCACAAACATCGGGTTTAATCGGCACCATCGAAATCACCGAATATGGATTAAGTTCTTAAAACATTTAAAGACAGGATGAAGCTCCGAATGCAAAATAAAGACTGAATAAAGATTTGAATAAGAGCAAAATAAAGTAAATTTTTCTGCACTATTTGAGCACAAGAGTCACAAAGTAAGATGCTTCTGAAATATAAGTAACATTAAAAATAAATATTTGAAATGCAAACTGCCCAGAAAACTTAGTTTTACTCCATGATAAATCATCTGAGTGGAAACTAAGAATCACATGAAATCACAAATTTATTTATCACAAAATTAGACTAAATGAGAAAGATAGAGTTGTTTTCAAAACAGCTGGATCTCATCAACTGATGAAATAAAATTACATTAAGAATCTAAATAAAAAGATTTCTTTTGGCATGACAATCGAGACAAGCAGTTTCATTTTGAAGAGTTTCTTTTTTAAAAGACAACTGTTCTGAAGTGAATTTGCATTTAATCTTGGAGTTTTAATTAAAAATATAAAGTATATATAAAAAAAAAAAAGTAAAATGGAATTTTAGAGAAAAACAATTTCAAATGTGAAAAGCGGATTTTTTTTTTTCCACTGCAGTGATTACCTTCAACATTTAGCAGTCAGATTAGGACTTTATCTTTCACTTGATAAACACCGTTATGTCATCTCAGTGCGTAAATGACAAAATTACATCGTTCATATCAGCAAAATCTAAAAATCTCTGGAGAATTATTAGATGCAAACACATTTTGTTGTGCAAAATGTGTGACTAATGTAGTAAAATGCAACAAAAATTTATATTTTACTTCATAATCTATGATGTCAAAATGATGATAATAAGAGCTTCTGGAAATTATGAATAGTTTCATTTAAAAATAAATAAAAATAAAAATAAAAGACTTATTTATTATTAAAAATAAAAACACGAGATTTGGATGAGCTCACCACTGCCTGTCTGTCGGTGGAGGGCAGAGCCGACGGGCCCGGCGACCAGTCCAGAGAGTCCCGGCCGGCCGGTCCGAACTTCATCCAGCTGCTGTCCAGCAGAGACCGCATGGTGGAACGGGTGGAGGGTCCGAAGCCCAGCCAGAGCCAGGGGGCCACAGTGGGGGGGGGGCGGGAGGGGGGAGGGGGGCCGACAGCACTCAGAGGAGTCACAGAGGACGAAGGAGACGAGGTGCAGGAGTCCACTGGCGGCTCAGAGGGACACTGGGCTGCAGAGCTGAAGGGATGAGCCAGAAGTACTGTCTGCCAGGGGGGCGGGGCGGGGGGGGGGGGGGGCAGAAATGAGGCCAGCAGACAGTTCGTGTGTCCAGCAGAGAGGAGACACGTCACTGGTCCTGATGGGAGGAGTTACAGCTCGACATGCATCGAGTCCGGGATGTTTTAATGTTAAAGGACTCACATTCAGTTTTTAATTTACAGATAACAAACTGAACTTCCACTCCAAACTTGATCCAACTTTAACTTTAATTCTGGAAACTGTTTGGTTTGAGGATGTTCGGCTGCACGGAAATTAAAATGGACGGATGCAAAGATTCTTTCTAAGCGAGTTTGAATGTTTAAAGTTTTGCCAAAGATTCCTCGTTAAGCCGAAGATTTCTGACGGCCGTGTTTGTGCCAATAAAACAAAGAAAATGTTGCTTTATGTTTCGATCTTAAGTTTGCTCTTCTTTTAATTTAAATTAAATGTGAGTTATCGTACATTTAAAACCTCAACGACAAACACATTGGAGACAAACTGCGTTTATTGTGCAGCACACAGAGCGGACAGGCCGGCTGACGAAGCGCTTGGAAAAACATACAGCAGAGTTCAGAGGCCGGAGCAGGTTAGAAACATCGGGAGGAAAAAAGTACACAAGCTTTTATTCTTTCATATCAAAAGCAGAAGAAGAAAAAAAAAATGCAGGTTTTTTTTCTTTTAGTTTTTTAGAAATCACAGTCACAACATTAGATGAGCTGCTGACGTCGGTCGGAGGAGGAAGCAAACGGTGCAGGAAGCTTCGGCTAAAAGACAGACGTTCAGGACTCACACAGCCAAGTCTTTCACAAGTTCCCCGTATTGGAGTTTTTTTTCTAATGTAAAAGATCATCATGCCTCCATGTTTCCTTGTCTTTGGAAAAAAAAAAAAAAAAAAAAAAAAATCTGAAATCCCATAATGCATCTCTGTCCGCACCTTTCAGATGTGTGTAACAGGTTATCGTGTAGACTTTAAGATGAGGTGTTTCCGCTGTTTAAACATGCTCCTCATAGTGTCACCGCACAACTTCAAATAACTCTTATTATTATGGGATTCATCCTCTAATCTTCCCATG
Organism: Embiotoca jacksoni; assembly: GCF_022577435.1. Lineage (NCBI taxonomy): Eukaryota > Metazoa > Chordata > Actinopteri > Embiotocidae > Embiotoca > Embiotoca jacksoni. The sequence continues at coordinate 2,523 of NW_027185426.1, forward strand.
GAGTCGCTGGTCGAACAAAGATCTTTGGTGACACCAAACTTCTGAACTTTAAGCTTTAACCTTCGAGGAACCGTTTGTTGAGAGAATCACTGACGGTTCGTTTGAGGTTCATTAAATGTAACTTTATCTGCTTTCAGCATTTTGAACCACGTTGAAGCCTTTAAAAGCTTTTAACCTCCATTGTTCTTTAAAGTCCGAAAAAATGTTTACGCATATTTTAGTAAGTTCCACATTTTTAAGACCGTCAATCTGTCTGAGCGCCGAGTAAAGTAAGTATAGTAGGTCAGTGTACAATCACTTCGGTAATCCCTTCACTTTAAGTCAGCAAACTACGGATGACTTTTGTCGTAAATGATTAGAAGAAATGCGATTAGCAGCTCGCCGGACAAAGAAGGAGCGAAGCAGAAAAGCAATAAGAGCTGAAAGTCGAACAAAAGACTGAACGGGTAACGTGACGGCGGATTTGGAGCTTCTCCTCGGAGCGCATCAAATCTGCTTAGAGTGCAGATAAAGTTTGTACTCATGGTGAGCTCAGCTTTTCCATACTTGCAGCTATCGCTCTTAATCTCAGAAGTCAGAAAGGCAGACAAAAGATTTGGAGAAAAAAAATCTGGAAAAATCTAAATACTGCAGACAGAAATCAGGTCTGAGGGATTGAAGGCAGGAGAATCATCAGAAAGTAGAAATCAGAACAAACTGCCGGTGCAGAGTCGCTGCATGACGTCAGACGACTGCTTTTTTTATTTATTTATTTTTTTTTATGGGAAAAACGCTGTCACGGATTTAACACCAACTAAATCCTCTCTGTTCACTGCTGCTGATCACACTGATGGCCAACAACATCTGTCCACCCGCTGCGAATGGGGACGGGTCAGGGACACTGGGGGGGTGGGGGGGGCATTACTAATGCTGTTTGGTTGTTTAGCAGTCGGAAATGACGACTAAATAAAAGTAACAAACGAGATGGAGGAATTAGAGCAAGATTTTTTTCCAAACACACACAAACTTTTTTTTCAGATTCAGTTTTGGGATGTCACGTCAGAGTGACCTCACCTCGCTCGGTGGAGGAAGTAGGTCAGGGGGATGAAAATCAAATGAATAACCGGATAAATTTGGTTTGATATTTCCGCTGAGATCTAATAAAACACATCAGTAAGCACACTAAAGGTTGTCTGTCCTTTAGTCTATACTCGCTTTTGTGTAGAAGAGTGTTCTTTGATCCTATTGGTCGACTTCAAGGACACAAGTTAAAAATAAGTCTGGTTAGGTCAGGTTAGTCGGATGCTGCGTTCACTGTCGTCCACATGAGACACAACATGGGATGAAAATGAAAAGTGTTTTTTTCTTTTCCATTAAGAAGGTTTGAAGCAGAAAGAACTGATTCAGTGATGAAGGAAACGAGCAGTCGGCCATGAGATGCTTTAAAGAAGTAACATGAAAAACATTTATATTCAAAGCGGAAAAAAAATAAAAAATAAATCACAATTTGAATGTTCTTTTGCCAGATTTTGAGGTCGCTGTAAGTATTTCCAACTCTTCCACCCCTTCATGTTCGTTTTGTTTAGTGGATCGGAGATTTTCAGGCTCTTTAAAAACAGACAAAGATGTTGATGAAGCGTAAAACTTCGACGCTGTCAGAGAGCGTGAGACAGACGTCACAAAGGAGTGAATGAAGAGAGAGACCGACAAACACTCAGCTGTTGACCAACTGGGTGAAAAAAAAAAAAAAAAACGAGTAAATCTTCTTAGGGAGCTTCAGATGCTCCGCCCCTCCCCGACCTGCCGACATGCCCTCAATATGGTAAAGTTAGCGTCAGTTCGATGCTCTCTTCTTTCATTCATTCAGTCATAATCTCTCCTAAAACACACACGAGTATGAATGGAGGTCAATGCAGCTTCAGATCAGGCTGCTGGTTCTGATGAAGTTATTCACTGTAATTATGATTTTAATTCGGGGTTAAATGGTTTCGGGGTGCGATTACACTTACAGTTCATGTTCTGTGATCCAAACAAACACAATGGCAGCACTTAAAGACTGCGTATAAAAGTGGATGTAGCTGCAATACCAGCGAGTGCCACTAGAGGTCGGCTCCAAAAAGCCTCCGGCTCCATAGACTCCCATTCAACTTCTCTCATCAAATCCAAAGTGAATAAAATGTGTCCATCAGTTATCTCGGTGTTGTTAGCTAAAGTCACTCCTTCTTATTAGTTTTCTGGAGGTCCATCTGAAAATAATCCCTCATTCATTAGAAAAGAAGATTCAAGAAGACCTGTTTTTGGGGGCGTGTCTGTTTGATTGACAGGCCTGTGCTGCCAACGGGTGATGTCACTGCTGGTTGCTTTATCCAAGAGATCAGTAGCTTTTTTGTAAATACAGAAACCAACAGCAAAGTTTGCAGATTTTCCCGCTAACACTAAATGTCATCAGATATTACGGTCAGTAAAAAAAGAGATTTAAGGACAACTTCCAGATTATTTCACTTTTTTTAGACCCGTTTTCGATATAAAACCGGGTCTAAAAATGTCATCCTGTTGTTAGTGCTCGTCAGGTCATTACAATTTAAAGTGATCATCTCGTCGGATGAACTCTTTAACTGTTCTCAGTGAATTTCAGGATAATCTGTCTTCCATAGATTACATAAACACAAGTGGGAATTCTGATCTTGTTTTGTTGCCAGAGGAAAGGTCAAAGGTCACGAAGAAACGTTAGGACTCCTCTTCTGGAGACTGAGAACAACAACAGCAGGTTTTATCTAAATCGGTCCTGCAGGTTTGATCTTAAAAGTCGAATGAATTGATAAAAAAAAAAGGAGGAATTAATAACAATATAATCATTAATTGGAGCAGTTGGGGTCAAAGGTGAATGTTAAAAACCCAGATGTCACATGATTAGATAGTAGCACAAAGTCACAAAAAAAATAGAATATTCTCAACATGATAAATTGAATATTTAAAATAATTTACATACATAAAATAGTAAAAATAACAAGTCGCAGGCATTTAAATATTACAGTGCACATACTGCATGTTTGTATTTGGTTCAAATAAATACTTCAGTTTTGACAGGCGGGAATAAAGTAAGACATTCAGAATATTTAAAGCTGAATCCGACACACATTCATAAACGAGCTGATGGAACACGTCTCCTCTGGATGTAACGCTCAACATTTTAAACGAGGTGATCTTATTTCAGACGTGAAGTTTGGACTTTGTGATGGTACTTTTTTTTTTTTTTTTTTTTTTGTGTCATCGCCCAACATGTCTCAGAGGTCGGCTGTCAGTCAGACAAAGCAGGCAGGGCCGAGTATATTCTTCCTCTCTGCATACTACTTGTCCTTCATCATCGTTTTCATAACCAGCAGCAGCAACAATGGACGATGACTACGTGGACCAGGTTGTATTTTTTTTTTACCTTTTTAAACAAAGCCTGTGGAGCTTTTTGACCACTTGTCATTTCAATAAGCTGCTCTTCTGTTTGGTTTGCAGCTCATGCAGACAGGTGACATGAAGCACGTGTTAAACGGAGAGCTGGAAAATTCTCATTTCATTTCTTTGACCTCCCTCACAGCTGCTAGTGAACAGCGTACCAACAGAACTGTGTTTCTACAGCGAAGGAGGAAAAGATGCAGGTGAACTAACACCTGTAATTCACTGCACATGTGCACATTTAAAGTTTGCATCTGCATGAGATATAATGTGAAAATACTGAGCTGAAATTATAGGAGATTCTGCAGATCGCAAACAGAAAAGAAGCAAATGATATTTTTTCTGGCGTGATTTAGAAAGGAACCGTTTCAACCGAGGAAGAAGAAGAGTCCTTTACGAGCCGGTTAAATTCTCCACTTCTCAAACTAATCCTCCTCTGTGATGTCACATGATGTCACATGATGTCACATGATGTCTGTGTGCCATTTCTCTCCCTTTTTGAGTCGCGTCATTTGCCAACCGAGCCCTTCGTTAATATCCCGTTTATTCGTTTAGTCTCCAAACAAGTCTGCTGCAACAAAATGACTTCCTGGTTTCGAGTGTTCGTCCTTCACTGACCGACAGCCTGCGCTCGCCGTCTCCTCGCCGCGACGTCACCCGATGATGTCGTAGAGTCGGCCGACGCGGCCCAGCCACTCGCGCAGCGCCTGGCGGACGCGGGCGTCGGTGACGTGGCAGGACAGCTGGCTGAGGCAGGGGTAGAGCGCCGGCTGCAGCGCCAGGAAGGAGGCGTCGGACAGGAGGAGGACCTGGTTCAGGAGGGTCAACACCATGTTGGTCCACGCCTGCAAGGAGGAGGGGGCGGGATCAGTGTCAGAGATCAACACACGAACGTACACAGATATGCTGGACATGGGAGGTTATTCTTATTCATGTCTAATGATTTCATTTCTACGTTTTCACATAAAGTGCAACATTTGCCTTGAAACTAGAATTAGCGCCGAGCCGTTGTCGTTCACGTGTAAATCTGTCCAAACCCACATAGATATTGAACTCAATGTGACTTTGAAGTGAATGGTTTTGCCAAATTCGAGCAACTTCCCATTAAGTGTTCTTGATATATTGCGTTCACAAGAACTGGACGGACAGATGAGGGGAATGCGAGGTCACAGTGACTTTGAACTTTGACCTTTGACCACCAAACTCTAATCAATTCACCCTTAAAGCCGAGCGAACGATTGCGTCACATTTGAAGAGATTCCATGCCGGTGTTCCTGAGATATGGTGTCGATGTTAATGCATCGAATTTGGTTCACAGTAACCTTGACCTTTGACCTTTCCCCACCAAAATCGAATCAGTTCATCCTCAGTATCAAGTGAACGGTTTTTCCCTCGAGGCGTTCTTGAGATATCGCGCTCCGCCGGCGGCTCTCGTTGGTGCGGAGGCATAAAAACAGAGATTAACTGGACTGTTAAATCTTAAACAAGAGATTATGAACCGTCCTTCCGCCTAATCTGAACAGATTTACTGGAATTAGATAACAGATTACGATAAATCGATTAATTCTTGTCCCCCCCCCCCCCACCTGGATCTGGGCCTCCGAGTCCCTCAGTGAGATGCTGTGGGAGCTGATGGTGGATCCTGACCGCGGCCTCTTCTCCTGCCTCAGCACCTCCGGCCCCGCGCTGACCGAGTGCCTCAGAGGAGGTCCCTGCTGGTCCACGAGCTGCTGGGGCCTCTGAGGGGGCCTCTGCGTCTCCACAGTTCCCCTCCTCTCCCCCGCTCCTCCTCCTCCTCCTCCTCCTCCTCCCCCCGCCGCCCGGCCCTGCTCCTTCATGAACAGGTTGACGTGGCTCTGCTGCGGCTGCGGCTGCTGCTGCTGCTGCTTCCTGCGTTTGTACTCCATCATCAGCTTGCTGATGGTTTTGTCCGTGGCGATGGTGTACAGTTTGTTCCCGGCGCTTTCCCACCATTCCTTTCTCCTTCCCGGCGCGGCGCCGGGAGCTCCGCCCATCGAGTCTCGCCTGTCGCCTCCGAGGCGGAAGTGGTGGGGCAGACTTCCTGTGCAGCTGTGAACAGAGAGGAAAACAGCTGATTTTATTATTGAACAGGTGAGAGTAGAGGCTGGTGTTAAATACGAAGACATCGGACCTGACTCCTGGACTGGGCGTGGGCGTGTCTCCCGGCGACGCCACGCTCACGTCCGCCGTCTGACACCGGTACCCGCCTTCCTCCGACGGCGTCCCCCTCGCCGAGAGCCCGCCCGCCGACGTCGGCGTGGACGTCTCGGACTGGAAGAGAGGCAGGAAGAAGATGTGCTCCCCTCCTCCTCCTCCTCCTCCTCCTCCTCCTCCTCCTCCGGCTCCGCCCCTCAGCAGCGCCGTCTCCTCCAGCGTGCTCTCCAGGTCGCGGTGCATCTGGATGTAGCTGTTGCACAGGTCCACGCACAGCTTGTAGAGCCGCTTGACCAGCCAGGCCCAGTCGGCGCTGCCCAGCGGCTGCACGCTGAGCGACGGCACCGGGGCTCGCCACGGGTGGCGCTTGTCCCGGCCGCGGGGGGGGCTGACCTGCTCAGAGGAGACGCGCAGTTAAAGAGGGCGACGACAACGTGAGCCTGAAAGGTGAAAAGTTCAGTCGCTCCTCTGAGGAATGTCCTCCTTAAAACTAAAGAGGAACCACTAATGGAAGGAGGAAGAGCAGCAGCAGCTCTAATCCACGGAAAACTTTTATTTGTGTATTTTTGTTTCTGCGGTGCGTTCAGGGGTCGTCTGCCGAACAGCGTGACCTCGAGGTGAACCTGCTTTCATGATCCAGCACACACAGCTGTTCTTTTGAGATTTATGTCAAGAACAGAAAACTCAAAATCCATTGCTAATGATTTTTCCTGATTATTACAGCGTTTTTATGTCACCTGTGCCGTTTCCTCAAAGATGTCTTCGTCCTCGGAAGAAGCAGATCCGGGATGAGACGAGTCGGAGCTCCTCTCCTCTTCCTCGTGCAGGATCCTCTTCACCTGAACACACGGAGCGGTTACGACGTGCTGCTACGTGGTCGTTACAACATTTCTAGGTGGTTGCTTGGATGTTAACGTAAGATGTTAACCTTAGATGTAAAAATGAGATCTTTAGTAGGTAGAAACCAAATCATTAATAAAAGTGCGTGGATTATTAGATTAAATGTTTAATAAATGGATTCATGTTCATGTTATTTTTGTGAAGCATTCGTTCCAAACGTATTAAATACCTGCTCTGAACGTCTTTCATTTCACCTACCGAACACACAGAAGTGCAGATATAAAATTATACTATAAACTATAAAATTACAGCTTTTATTTAAAAATGTGGGGATTTTATTAGAATTTTTTTCACCAGCTATTTTCAGATTTTGCTGCGTTCAAATGTATTCATATTTTTAATTCACTTTTAACATATTTTTCCTGCATTAGGTTACCGGCCTGCTAGCTTGTTAACACTGTTAGCCTCTGTGGCTTCTAGACGCCCTCCTTTCGTCTGTCTGTTGGTTGGCACCATGCTGGGAGCAGAAGGCGCCTTTATAAGAGGGTGTTTTAGGAAAGTAGCTGACAGTTTGGGCTGAAATACATTGAAAGTCCTGCAGAGCTGACAGGAACTGAAAAGTCAGGTGATAATTCTACGTATGTCTCAACTACATGACATCAGACTAAATTTGGATTTTGTCGGTTCCCACCTGCTGCGCGCTCATGCTGTCGGCCTGGCTCAGCGTGGCGCACAGCAGCGCCTGGAAGTACAGGTTGAAGCTCATGGCGGACTGACGGTAAAGATTAGCGGCGCCGCAGACGCCCGACACCTTCATCAGCAGGTATTTCAGACCCGGCCGGGTGTCGAAGTCCCGCGCTGTCCTGCAGAGAGGAGATCAGCACGAGTGGGCAGCTCATCAACATTATTAAATATCATAAGCACCGTTATCTGCCAGCCTGATTAAGAGATCCACAAATGAGACTGACCTGTAAGAGTCCAGCAGCAGGTCCAGGATTATGGCTAAATTGGTCATGGAGATGTAGCGCAGGAAGCCCGCTGGCGGTCTGCCGGGGTCGGAGGTCACCGGCGTGACCCTTTCGTGACCCTCGGGCTGCTTGACGAACTCCTCCATCAGGATGTCGTAGAGGTTCTGCAGCAGAACCTGGTGGGACAGCAAACTCACCACGATGGTCCGGAAGGGGATCCTGCAGGTGAAAAAAACACAAAACATCTTTATAGGAGTTTACTGAATGCTTAAAATGGAAATGTTATTTTATAATTACAATTGTCTGTTAGAATTATGAAATAAACGGAAATTAATACAAAATCGACCACCTAATTTATCATTATGGGCTCATGCAGAGATGTGTGGTATGTTGGCAAACTGTTCAAATCTGACAAACACAACATCACTGATGTCACAGAAAACATTCTTACCCAATTTTCCTGTCAGCAAAGCAGCAGAAAGACAAGACGAGGCAATTCATGAGAAAGTTAGTGTTTTAATATTTACCTGCATTTCATTTAAAGTTACAGACGGAAAAAATATACTTCTGTACTTAATCCGGTATTTCCTTCAAATGAAATGTGGCTTTGTGAAAAGACGACGGAGTTTTATCACGTGGCAGAAACTTCCCAAAAGTGATTTGTCAGTCCTGCAAATGTGTTGGAATAAATTTGCACGTGTCGACAAAATTCAAACTTCATTTGAGATTTATTTTGAAAGGAGGATCAGCAGGTTGCACTGTTACTTTGAGGTTAGAAAATAAAAGCATGTAAGTTATTAATCAACACCAAACCTGTGTGTGTGTGTGTGTGTGTGTGTGTGTGTGTGTGTGTGTGTGTGTGTGCGCGTGCACGTGCGCGTGTGCGTGTGCTGTCCACCTCTTCTGAGCGTGTCCGTTGGACTGCTGGTCAGACGGCAGCTCGATGATGAGGACGCAGGACTGAGCGTGCTCGAAGCCGTCTTTGTTGTTGGGCGTCTTCGGGGAGCACTGGGTGTCCAACATAAAGACCTGGGACACAAAGAGGGACATTTTAGCAAAGCTCTCCAGGGCCGGCAACAGTTGCGCAATATAATAGGATTTCTGCACTGCTTATTTCTTATTTGAGTTATTATAATATTTTATTCTTTTTGACCCCGGGCCTTTTGAGATCAAAATTGCAGCATAATTATGTTGCATTTATGATGACTGGTGTCTGTAAATATATGGTGAAAAAAAAAGATCTATAATTATGCCCATATGCAGCTGTAAAAAGAACAACTTATTTCATGGTTAATTGCTGAAATTTCTTTTTCTTTTTTTTTAAAGGAGACAACAGAGATTATTATTTATCGTCATGGACTCGTGACCTGTTGAGCCATGGCTTTGATCCTCCAGTACTCGGCCTCGGCTGACGGCGAGTGAGACGGAGCGGCCACCTTCACCTCGCAGGCGTCTCCGGAGAAACTGTCGGAGCCGCTGCGGAAACACGCCAAGAGGTTCTGCAAGAGAGGAGAACCGAGAAGGGACGTCAACACGGACCGGGGTTAAAAAGAAAAAACTGCGTTTAACGGATCCTGTCGGTGAGTTTTAACGTGGCGGACGGGACATCTTCCCCGGCAAAATAAAAGATGGTGCCAAGGTTACAAACTGAATGAGCAACTGTCAGTCAAACGGAAGTAAACCTTCGAATGTGTGCAACAGAGATGTTTTACAGCTTTATTATGAGACAAATCAGAAAACAAATGCAAACTTGAAACCAGATAAATTTGTTTGATGTTCAATCATTTATTGAGCAAATAGGAAGCCTTAGTTGAAGTATTAGAATAAAAAAAGGCATATTATTCCTGAATATACAAGAAAAATGTAAGAAAATAAAAAGCACAGGATCCATCCAGCACATACTGGACATGACATTCATGTTTTCATGCTGTAGCAGATCAGCAGGTTCTTCTGGATGAAGCATTTCAGTTTCATACAGAACATACATCAAATCGGATGTGACCTGAATGCATTGCTTCTAGACAAAAGCATCTTTTCTGAGGTGGGTCAAAGGTCACGCGTTTATACATTTGAAAGCATAAGCTACACGGAGATCTCGACCTTCTCTCTGCCAAGACTCAATTTAAAGTCTCCAAAGTTCTTCAAACGCAGCGATTAGACAGAAACAGACGGATGAATATTTAATATTTGATCTTTAAAAGCTATTTCATTTCATTGTCCTCCTAAAAACTCATCAAACTTGCAACGAAAAAAAAATCTGAATTGCTTCTTTCTTTAGTATATTTGCAAAACTGCAACGTGAAACCAAAAACTAACCGACTCAAATATAATAAAATACTTCAAATAAAAGTTACAGCTGAATATGTGGTGTTTAAAACATGATTTAACGTGCCGCTGTTATATAAATGTCCAGAAGTCCTAAAGAACAACTGTGTGATGTGCTGCATGAAACAACAGCGTGAACACAAAAGCTGTTACATAAACAAAAGTGCCGTCAGCGAAGCTCAGAGCTTCTTAAACCGTTTGTTCATATGTCGCACATCAAACTGGGACGAATGTTTTAAGCCCCTAAAAAAACCCGACTTAATGTAGAGATGAACACAAGACTTTACATCCAGGCTTTTTTTTTTGTTAAGTTGGCATTTTAAAATGTCGGATCAGTTCGTGCAGAAACGGCCTAAAAAAAAAAAAAAAAAATTAAAAAAAGGATTTCAAGTCATTTTTTTTTTTTTTTTCAAGTAAACAAGCAAATTATCTTCAACTCATTCGGTCTGTTAAGAATCCCAAAGTTAAATTGTCTGGAAACAAGCAAAGAAAATCTGTCAATTGTTTTAAGATATCATCATCATCATTTCTGAATCACACACACACACACACACACACACACACACACACACACACACACACACACACACACACACACACAGCTGTGGCTCTAAGCTGTAAAGCTGCTTAGCCACTGTCAGGCAGGCAGCTGCCTCTGAGCTGCAGGAACACACAACACGCAGTCATAAAGCACCCGCTGGTATCACCTCTACCACACACACACACACACACACACACACACACACACACACACACACACACACACACGGCGTTGGTGGTGGTGCTCTCTGCGGGGCTGAAAGGGAACAGCATGACTGTGATCTCTCAGCACTCGAACACGGCTGCATGTGTCATACAGTCGCTGCTCAAACACCCAGAAACTGACGTTTAACGTATTGCGCTCCGTTGTCAAGGAAACCTCTCTAAGCTACAACTTTCTAAACTTCACGTGTGTCAGATCTTCCCTGAATAGGATCTGGGACATCCCAGACTGGAGCCAGCACCTTTGTCATTATCAATAATTCACATTTAAGTTCATCTGTTCTTTAATTATTTTTTTTTTTTTTTAATGTCTCTTTGAGGTTATACTCCCTAATTGCTCAGTTGTCGATTTTAGATGCATTTTAAATCCGATTAAAACAAAGAGTCAGACAGATGTCGATCACTCAGGTGACACAATGATGCCTGAAGTGTGTGTGTGTGTGCTTTATATGAGGTAATGCTTTCGGGCCTTGAACAGCTGTAAAAGAAGTATAATTATTCATATACTAATCATTAATGATTTGGATTAACTATAGAAGGTAGAAATATTTAAAGCAGCTTCTTTTCTGTCTCCTTTCAGCTGAATCAGTTAAACAGAAACACAAAGTTAAACAGGAACAGAGTCCGACACAGTGAGGAGACGAACTGGAGTCGTGGGGAGAACATGTCGGCGCGGTGAACCGAGGTTATCGAGCTTAATGTGGTCCGTCAGCATGTTGACAGTATTAGCAGCGACGGCTTTCAGATTACTTCTTTCCCAACAAGCGGCTGCAGAGCGCCGATGGATTATGTGGTTTACTACAGAGGAGTGTGAGTAGAGAGTGGGTTTGTATGGCCTTTTATCTCTGTGTACCAGTGTGTGTGTGTGTGTGTGTGTGTGTGTGTGTGTGTGTGTACCTTGACGGGCTCTAACGTAGCAGAGAACGCGTCCTGCAGAGCGCAGCAGGCCAACCTCCACATTTCCTCGGTGAACACCGGACCCACCGTGACCAGCACGTACCTGCAGGAAACACCGGTGATTAGACCAACAGGCTAAAAGAAACGTTTTCTACTCAGTGACAGGTGTGTGTGTGTGTGTGTGTGTGTGTGTGTGTGTGTGTGTGTGTGTGTGTGTGTGTGTGTGTGTGTGTGTGTGTGTGTGTGTATGTATAACAGACGAGTGAGTCGTCACCTGATGCAGGAGCAGCCCACTCTGGAGATGGTCTCTGCAGGCTCAGACACGCAGGCCACCAGCAGCTTGAACAGGTCCTTCAGCATCAGGTTGATCAGGGACTCGTAACCAATATCTGCCAGGAGGGAAAAACACACACACACACACACACACACACACACACACACACATACACACACACACACACACACACACACACACACACACACACTCGTGAGAATGTGAGATTATTCTGAAGGTCACAGACACACTAAAGAAGGACTCGGGTTCGGAGCGACTTAATACACAGTTTAATCTGACTAAAGAGGACAGTGGAACAACAAGTCATCATTCACGCTCCATTTCACCTGAAGGCCACACGAGACAAACAATAATTCATCCGATCTACGACGGTGCACCTGCAGTTTACAATATTTCAGCACAGATGCAGTAAGAGGCTCTATTGATTTACTGTTTTATTTATTGTTTGGGTTTTAATTGTGTTATATTTTTCCTGTTTGTTCTACTTTTCTCTTGTTTTTATTGTGTTCTTTTATCTTGCTCTGTGAAGCACTTTGGGATGCATGCAAAGGCGCTTTATAAATAAAAACAAGTGGAGACACTGAACCCTGAACTCTCACCTGAGTGTATGAAGCTGTTGACGTGCTCCACCACCAGCTCGCAGCACAGGCCAATGGCGTGTTTGAAATTGGCCGCCGCCACGTCCCAGTAGGAGTGGTCGCCGTGGCTACGCTGCAGCCAGAGCGACATCACAGGAAGCAGTAGCTGGATGACAGAGAAGATGGCGAACCCCGGACCTGCAGGGAGGAGGCAGGGTTAGATCGCGAGTATGTTTACAATGTCAGCACGAAAAGTAAGGTCACATGACTGATTTAATTTAGTTTGTGTTTATGATAACTGTCCTCTCAGGTTTTTCTAAAAATGATGGTTATTAAAATGACCATGGTTCTCCTGACTGGGTGTGAACACTCATGTCCACAGATGTGTGTCTACGTTGTTACATTTTCCTCCTCTGCTGGTGAACACCTGTACCTGGCTGCTCCTTGCCCTGACTGGCTCTCTCCTCAGGTGTACCTTATCAGCTGATTGGAGTGGAGAAATATATTATGTGATTTAAACCCGGGACCTCTCGGAGGTTGTAACATAATTTGGGGGCTCATCCGTGATTTAAACCCGGGACCTCTCGGAGGTTGTAACATAATTTGGGGGCTCGTCCGTGATTTAAACCCGGGACCTCTCGGAGGTTGTAACATAATTTGGGGGCTCGTCCGTGATTTAAACCCGGGACCTCTTGGAGGTTGTTACATAACTTGGGGGCTCGTTCGTGATTTAAACCCGGGACCTCTCGGTGGTCGTAACATTCACACATCACCTGGTATGGCGGAGACCTCTCTGAGCAGAGTGAAGAGCAGCTCCAGGGTCGGAGGTTGGTGTTGTCGGGGGCAGTTTGACACGGCTGCCGTGAGCTGCTCCAACAACAGAATCCAGACCTGGATCAGACCTACAGGGCAGGAACCGACAAAGCTGGATTAGAGAGAGGAGACAGAGACAGTAAAAGACTAGAAAAACAGTAACCTGTCTTGACCTGTGTCATCATCAAACTCCTGGAGGACACAGTCCATCCCGTCCTCACTACTGATGGAGCGCTCTTGTGATCTCATCGGCAGGCTGGCGAGCCGCGCCCCCAGAAACACCGGCTTGGACGACATCTTGTAGATCTTCGCCAGCAGCTGTCAATCAAATGCAACACGGCATTCATCAAATCACAGGAAGGAGGAGAAAAATACCTGCAACTTTCCCTCTGATATCCGTGTCAGATTTGTTTAAGTCTGTCACTTATTGAGACGGTCTAAGAAAAGTAAAATTATTTTAGTCCAAAATTAAAAGAAAAAAAATCCCAGTTTAGGGAGTTTTGTGAAACTTGTGAGTTCCTACCTGCGAACATCTGCGGAGGTAGTCGAGAGCGGGCAGGCAGAGGTCGGTGGAGCTGTAACCTGAGACATGGACGCAGTCTCCAATCTCTTTATAGTCAACCTCTCCTGAACACAGAAAGTAACACAGGTACACAAAAGTGTGAAAAGAAAATGTCTGTTTTTAGTGACTGTACAAAGTCACAACCAACTCGAGTGAACATCTCTGTACATCCCTTCCTCTTATGTATACGTGACATTAATGCAGCGTGTACATGCACGGTATGAGCGCGTGATTCGAGCAGAAATAAAATCCCTGTAGGTTTTAAAAGAGCGTGCACGAGTGAGACCGACCTAAGCCCTTCACGAACTTCATGAGACACATGATGTAGTCGGTGGCAGCGTTGGCAAAAACCTGGATGTTGTCGGTGTTGATGAAAGCCTCGAAGACATCGAACACCGGCGCCTGGGACTTCCCTGGATGGAAAAAATGGGAAGGAGGGAAAGATGGAAGGTTTAAAGGAAGAAACTTTTGTTATTTACTGCATCATGTTTCAATAAAATGTACGTTTTTGTCGTTTAAAACAGACCCATGGAGTATTCCCCCAGCAGGTAGTCTTTGGTGTCCGTCTTGCTGCCGTGGACGGTCCTCAGAGCGCTGAACAGAGGCCTCCACCCTGACAGGATCTGAGGGGAGCACATCTCCACCAGCTCTCCTATCGACGTGATCACCTGCAGGGAAACAAGCAGAAACACTCCTTCAGCACCGTTTATAAATGTACAACCTGTGAACTGATGTTCTGTGTTTTTATTTATTTTTTATTTAGAGGTTTAACTGGACCTGGTCCTGGACGTCCTCGTCGCACAGCTCCAGCTGCATGATGTGCTCGAAAGGCCTGAAGAGCGCCTCGTTAAAGTGGAAGTGTGGAAGCTCCGCCCAGCTCGTCAGCACCTCGGTGAGGACGTCGTGGATGAAGGAGACGGCCTTCTGGGACACGTGGCGCTCTTTGTGACATGCGGCCTGAGAGACGGAAAAAAACCTTCGTGTTTGTAAGGAACGAATAAATATTCTCAAGGTTCCCCGATAGTTTCAGCGTATCTTTGAAATGAACTATAGTTTTCACACCTGCAGCATGACCTTGTCTTTTATTAGTGACCTCTTAGAGTTACATATAAAGCTAAATATTATGACAAGAAAAGTTACAGCTTCATTATTCACTCAGTCAAAATGTCAAAAGTTTGATGATATTCTACTGTTATATTTTAATGTCAACAGCATTTAAACCAAACAGTACCAACAAATATTAACTTGAAAATGATATGAAACAGATTTCCTTGGGCAATTTTCTTGAAAAAGTTTAAATGATTTATATTTTTTGCCCGTTTTGCAGTAATATGAGA
>NW_027185426.1:22500-30000 GCF_022577435.1 Embiotoca jacksoni
TTTTTGTGATGTGGACACTGACACTGTTTTGATATCGTAATATGTTGTTCTATCACAAACCAATTAAACCAGAGACATTGTTTCCCCTTTAATTGGACAATAAGAGGGTGTACATTTCAAAATAATTACTTGTTACCTTGTAAGCGAGCTTTAAAAAAAAACCAAATGGGATATTTGCACGTAAATCAGATTCTCCTGTTCTCAGTGGGATAATTGAGTCCTGTGATTACAAATTACCGTACGGACCTATTTCTAACGGTTTGTATCTGCTTGTTGTGTTTATTTATTCAGTTTAAATTGGACTCTCAACATGATTTAAAAGGAGGAAATGCTCTCAATGATTCCTTTTGATTTTTACCAGCATGCTGCTGCAGAGTTTCTGGATATAATTCACGACATCAAACACTTTTTTAAGGGGAGATTTGGTGATTTTGGTGTCCTGTTACAAGCTGAAGGATAAAAAAAACAACCAGAACACTCATCTGTTCATCGTTTCTAGTCGAGATCACACAAAAAATAAAATCAGTTTGCCTGATTAACACAGCAGCAGTTTCAGGATTAAATGAGTCGAGATGAACTCCTCGGCTCCAAATACACTCGACAGATGAAACTATAAAGATAACTATTGACGGAGAATTAAATATTCAATACTTTCTAAAAAAATTCTTCTGATAGTTGAAAAGAAAAAATAAAGCAAACGACCCATCAGTTAAACTTCATCTGATGCGGTGAATGAGTTGATATAAGTGGATGATCCGTGACTGACCTGCCATCACTGTGTCGCTGCCAACCTTGTCACAGCTGAGTGGTGATTTACTCGACGCCCTCCTGATCAGCTGACCTCCGATTGCACTGCTGCCGAGGCCGTCGATGTCTGAGAGGAGGAACAAATAAAACACAAACACCGAGGTCTGATTCCATCTGTGTAAATATTCATTTGACTCAACACACGAGGATTTGTGTGTAATTTTCTTCATCAAATATTAAAGTGACTGAAGCGGAAAATGATTGTGGGAGCTTTCGATTTGAAAACGCTGATTCTGAAGGACTTGTTGCACACAAATGGCTGTGTGTGTGTGTGTGTGTTTGTGTGTGTGTGTGTGTTTGTGTGTGTTTGTGTTGTGTGTGTGTGTGTTGTGTGTGTGTGTGTGTGTGTGTGTGTGTGTGTGTGTACCTGTGAGCATGGTGATGAGCGGCAGCGTGTGCTCCTCTGGCGAGCCCCAGTACCCGGCCTCGGCCAGCAGGTTGCGCTCCAACACCTGGTGGTACAGCTCCTCGATCCAGGACTGGGACAGAACCACGAGGACGCCGCTGCTCTGGATCAGACGCACAAACTCCTTCTGCACGACAAGAGCGCACACGCACACTTTGTTTTACCTCAGTCGAAGTGTGTTTACCTTTTAGAGAAAACCGAGAAACGTGCAGCATCTTTAAACAAGCCATGTTTCATCACGAGGATCTTTTCAAATTACAGGATTCACCAAAAACATCAGGAGTGAACAGGAGGTAACGGTGACCTTTGACCTTTGACAAACTGTCATCAGTTCATCCTTCAGTCCACGTGATCACTCACGCCCATTCCCTCGAGGCATTTCTGAGATATTGCATTCAAAACAAATGTGACAATAATAACAATATTTTTAGGGCAGTCTGAGATTAATGCTTTCTTGACCATATCAGAAAATACTGAAACTAATTAATTATTCATCTCAAAAAACATAAAATTGCGACAAAATAAATTTTGTCAGCATAAATCTCAATCAAATATTCAGTAAAAAAAAAAAAAAAAAAAAAAAAAAAGTGGACATATTGTCGGGTCTCACCAGGCTGAGGACGGGAGCGAGCGCTCGCCGTCTGTAGTAGTCGCAGCAGCAGAGTTTGAGGTTGAGCAGTAGAGCGGAGTACGACACCAGGTAGAGGCCGTCGGCGTTCATCAGGGACTGACAGCTCAGAGTGTCGCCCGCCTCGAAGCCCGGAGAGTGAATCCCACCTGGGGGGGGGGGGACGACACCACAATGATACGTATCTAGGAAATACAATGTCTGAATGTTCTCAGAGACAAAAAGAGGGACGAGCTTAAGACCCACATGTACTACTCAAGAGCTGTTCTAATATTTTGGAGAAGGAAGAAGCTAGTGGGAAAAATGGGTGAGAGAGAGAGAGAGAGGATGAGGATGAGGATGAGGAAGGAAGTGGGGAAAAAAGAAAAGGAGGGAGGAGGAAGAAGAAGAAGAAGAAGAAGAAGAAGAAGAAGAAGAAGAAGAAGGATTAAAAAAACAGCAAGGAGGATAAAACTTGCTGGAGTGAGGATGTCAGAATGAGGAAGTGATGCACTGAGAGAAGAAGAAGTGAAGAAGAGAGAGAAACAGATGGATGAAGGACGCAGGAAACGAGTGTAACGGAGCGGCCAGATGTTTTAATCAAAAACTCACTTCGGGGATTTAAAGTCTCCACCACATTCATTAAGTCACTTAACCGTGCAGTTTCATTTGATTGGTGATTCTGCTGGGCTGATGTAAAAACCCGCCGTTTTTTTTTGTTACACTGATGGATTGTGGGTCGTGCCCCGGAGCCCAAAAAACATTTTATTAAACGTTTCCTGGTTTAAAGTGATGAACTGATTACTCTCAGATTATATTGGAAATCCTTACGCGAGTTGTGATCGACCGTCGACCTAAATATCACAGATCAATAGTGAGAAGTGTTCGTTAAAATGAGGATGAAAGTCTAAAGTGATGTCGACAGAGAAAGAACAAAAACAGGCTGAAAATGAATCTTTGAAATACGATTAATCTCTTGTGTCTGTTCTTTTAATTTTCGAATTACATTTTTTTTATTAGAAAGTGGATATTTAACCAGAGGCTATTTAGAATTTTTCTACAGCCCGCATAAGGCTGCCTGTGTGGGTAACCTTGGCGACAGGACAGCTGGTGACAGGGAGGTTGGGGGAAACCCTGTGTGTTAGCGATAGCATTAGCTTTGATTGACAGCAACAGGAAGACACCTGCTGTTCGATCAGTCTGGCTTCATGTTTCAGAAACTCACCTCAGCTTCGCTCACAACGAGCTTCAAGATGTCTCTTTTTGAAGTGAGAGATGAAAAGTAGATTTTTTTTTTTTTTCTTACTTTGCGAGCTGCAACAAGTAATAAACCAGGCAGCAGTCTGGAATATATAATAATCATACCAATAAAGTAAATTAAAAAGGAAAGCACATGACCAGTTTATTGTATGTAGGAATATATTGACGTTATACAATACGAGTGGTTTGTAGCCATGAGCCGTGTTATATCTGATATATATTTAGAATTGAAAGTAGTTATTACTCCGAGGCGAAGTTAATAATGAAAGAAATGTCCGTATCGTGTATTAATTTTTTTTTGGTTTTCATGTTTTTTACTATTATTTATATGAATTGGGATGAAAAGAAATGAGGAGAGAAAGATGGTTGAATGACCAGATACAATCTGATGTAGAGCTGCAGTTTTGAAGTCTGGGTTACCACGGCAACCTTCCATTTCATATCGCTGAAGTTCATTCCCATTATAAACAATGGGAGAGTGGTGAGTTTCATCGTCTACAGTTAAAACTCACAGCTTAGAAAGGTTTGAACTTCATTTACTGGATGTCAATTTTAAATTATAAACTTGCAAAATTAGCTTTTATACTTTTTTTGACGTCATTTTTCTGCAGTTATATACATTTACTTATTGATATTGATATTCCCGGAGTTTATCCCCACAGTGTTGTATTTACTCAAGTTTAATAGCAGGAAGAGGCGGCTGAACAGACCTCTCCTCCCTCAGCAAATACACCGTGTTTGTTAAGCGCACACACACACACACACACACACACACACACACACACACACACACACACACACACACACACACACACACACACACACACACCGGCCCCCTCCCCGGCTCACCAGCCTGCAGCCCGGAGCAGAAGGTGGAGGAGAAGTTCTGCAGCGACAGGTCCACCTCGGCCGCGGTGGACAGTCCCAGCAGGCGCGGCAGCAGCGCGGCCAGCGATTGGACGAACAGCCGGGCGCTCTCGTGGTCCGCCTCCTGGTTGCGCAGCAGTTTGAGTGACAGGGCGGCGCTGCGCAGGGAGCGGTGACCCGGGCAGTCCCGGGGCGTCTGCTGCTCCTCGTCGGCCAGCGAGACGTTGTCGGAGCCGATGTCGGACACGTCGGAGCGCCCCGAGTCTTTCTCCGCGGCCATGGAGTACTGATCACAGGAGTCGAACTCGGTCCGGGACAAGTCCTGCTCCTCCACACTGCTGGACAGCAGA
This sequence comes from Embiotoca jacksoni, assembly GCF_022577435.1. Classification (NCBI taxonomy): domain Eukaryota; kingdom Metazoa; phylum Chordata; class Actinopteri; family Embiotocidae; genus Embiotoca; species Embiotoca jacksoni. The sequence continues at coordinate 26,798 of NW_027185426.1, forward strand.
CGCAGGGGATATAATCATATAATATAAGATGTAACTACTCTAATGTTGTTTTAGTGTCCTTTTTAATTCATATCCAAGATCTTTGAGGCCGATACGAGTTTGAGATTGTGACTCATTTGAAAAAACACTTCTTCCTGCCTTGATTTAAACACCTGAACTGTACCTGAAGTTGCTCTCGCTGTACCTGGACCCTCCTCCGTGATGCGACCGTGTCCTGGACTCCACAGACAGGAAGTTGGTGATGTCGGGGTAGACGAGGGCGTGACTCCTCTGCACCACATCTGGAGGAACTACACCTCCTCCTCTGTCTCCTCCTCTGTCGCCACCTCCTCCTCCACCTCCTTTTTCTTTCTCCCCTCTCCCCTCTGCCTCCACCGGGCCTCGTCCTCCCTCCTCCCTCTGGCTGCTCGGGTCCGGGCCGAGGCTCGGCTCCCGTTTGGTCGCCTCCTGACTGGCGCAGGACGGCGGCGACGGGATGCACATGTCCTCCCCGCACTCCTCGGGAGTGGTGTGGCCGAGCTCCCCCGCCTCCAGGTCCAGCGTGGTCTGTCCCGTTTCCGTGGTGATGCTGATGCTGATGTCGGGGCTGCGCTCTGTCGTCCCGGCGGCCGCCGCGTTGGAGGAGGACGAGCCGGGCTCCCACGGCGGCTGCTCCGAGGACAGGATGTGTCTCTGCCACCTGAAGTCGGCCTCGTTGATCTCCATGGACTCCCGGGTCGACTCCGGTCCGTCCTTCAGGTCGTCCAGTCGTCGGAGGAGAAGCCGGGCCTGAAAAACAGCTGCTGCGTTACATCTTCCGAAATCTTCCACTTTCCGAGGAGCTTTCAGGTCAATAAAGAGAAACTTCATTCTTTGTGGTTTCTTCGTACCTGATCCGCTTGGATGCCGCGGCCGTGCGACAGTTCGTCCAGCGCGCTGAGAAGAGCACACGCACAGGACACGGAGGAGTAACACGCCTCGATGCCTCCTTTCATACAAGCCTCCGTCATCCCGTCCATCACTCTGCAGCAGAAACATAAAAACACATCATACATTAACCGCTTTACAGAAATTCAGTAAAATGTATTCAGAATTAAGTTTATTATAATTAATTATGTAATTACTTTGTGAAACATTGAGAAAATGACTTTGTATTAAATTATTGAGTAAAGAAACACGTTACATGTATTCATACTTAATTAAAAAAAAACTGCATTTCTGAAAAATGAAACGCGTAAAAATGATTAAGAGTCACAACAAAGGAGCTCCTCACAGCTTGAGCAGGTCCAGGTGGGACTTCCTCTTCGAGAAGGAGCGCTTCCTGATTTCAGGTTCAGCCATGCAGGGACCGGCCAGGTCGTACAGCCTCTGGGGGCTGCCCAGGATCTGACACACACACACACACACACACATGAAGGTAGAAACTAATAGCGTGCTTTGTGACATGGTGGTAGATACTTGCTCCTCCCACCTCCTTCATGATGCGGATGGCCTCGGTGCGGTGCTGCGGCGGCGGGTACAGCAGGATCCGGTGGTAGAGCGACTGCAGCACCGGTTTCATCGACTCCACGCAGCTCACCAGACGCACCAGCTCCGCCGCGATGTAGCACACCGTCCGCACCACCGGTGCGATCCTGGCGGGGGCGCTGGAGGAGCAGCCGGACCCTCGACCCTGATCGGACACCGAGTCCACCTCCTGGCCGAGTCCTGGAGAACGAGAGGAAGACGAGGAGAGACGGGACGATGACATCACAGCTTTTCTTCTCTGGTGGTGTCTCACATTTAGTCGATACTCCTGACATAATAATTAATAATTTTATGAATTATTAAATGAACCCCGCTGTGGTTCTGTACTGAATCCAGTTACCCAGACTGAGTCTCTCTACGATCCGATCTCGGTCCAGCGCTCCGACGTAGCCGTGGTGGGAGGCGATGGTTTTGTCGTTGACAGGATTTCCCATGATGGCCACTAGGGACGGACAGAGCTGCTTCCTGAGGGGGGAGGGACGAATATTATGGGATGTTATGAATGAGAACAGAGTAAATTACAATAAAGGAGAATGGTGTCATTCCTACTTTTGTGCGGTTGCTTTTATTATGGCACCGGCGTGTCGGATTATAAACGCATTAGAAAGCTTACCAGACGAGGTCGGTGAAGCCTCTGGACAGGTGCATTGTGGGAGGACAGCTGCTGAGCATGGAGAGGATGCACTCCAGGTAGAGCAGCTGCAGGAGCTGGTTATCACTGAGGAGGAGAAAACACACAAATTAGGAATGTTTCTTTTATGCTGTGTTCAATACTCGGATGATCTTTTTCTATAATATTTACTTTCGTTTGTTTTCACTATTATGGTCTCGCTAGATTAGCTGCACTAAACTAGAAACACATTAGACTCTTGATTTTACTTGATTAAAGAGGATTATTGCTTTCAATTCAATTGAATTCTATTTATACAAGTTATTTCATGGCATTAAACACATTACAAAATATTTTTTACAACATTATACACAGGAACCCAACAATTCAACAATTCACAAGTAAGCCAAGAGGAAAAACTTTTTTTTAACAGGAAAAAACCTCCAACAAAACATCTTTGCTTCAACGTTGAATGAGATCTGTGAAGCTCAACGAATTATCGCCGATGGTAACGAGGCTGTTGTGTTACCTGTCCACCGACTCCAGCTTATCACAGAAAACCGTCAGCACCGTCACCACGTCTTCACACAGAGCCTGGCTGGTGGGAGAAATATCTACACACACACACGCACGCGCACGCACACACACACACACACACACACACACACACACACACACACACACACACACGTAACAAGGTGAATTTACGGTTTCCCTCCTCGTTCCTCCGTAATAAACACAATAAATCAACACCTTCGCCGTAACCCTGTTGGGCTCTCCGTCCGTCTCCGTTTATTTGTACGTGACCGTTTATCGTGTCATAAAGACGTCTCTCTCTCTCTTACTACCTGCTGACTGGTGATTACAATGATTTTACAGTAACTATAAACCAGCTTGTGCTGCAAACTGAACATGAATGAAAAGTCCGCGGCTACGACAGAGAAAATAAAACCCACAGGGAGGGAAGATGAAAACATATGAAGTCCCTCCTGCAGGTGGCGCCGGAGGAAGGAAGGTTTTTATCATGTGGTTTCTTTTTCAGAACATCCCGTAAGCCTTCCTTCTCATTCTCAGCGGGTCTAAGTTG
>NW_027185426.1:32500-62500 GCF_022577435.1 Embiotoca jacksoni
TTTATTCACTTTGGATTTGATGACAGAAGTTGAATGGGAGTCTATGGAGCCGGAGGCTTTTTGGAGCCGACCTCTAGCGGCACTCGCTGGTATTGCAGCTGAAGACACTTCTGGATCAGAACCATTTTACAGATCCAGAAGCTATGAACACTTTTATATTCAGTCAGTGAACACAACATGCTCCTGACAGCAGAACCGTCTCGGGCCGTTCTACCTCAGCTATCCGCAGGATGGAGTCTCCATTGATGTCAAAGTTTGGTGAGTAGGTGATACACAGCAGGACCTGCACACAGGACAGAGACAACATCTTAATGAGGAGGAATTCATTCTATGAATAATCTATTGTTCTTTATGAAAATATGGGAAAATATTCTTATACAACTTAATAATAAGCACTGAAGTTTGTGAGATCTGTCAGCTAGAAAATTAAAGGAAACTATCAAAGTAAAAGAGTTTATTATAGGTCGACTTCACTGTACAACATGGTGCATGAAAATAAAAGTACAAATCAGCTCAGATCTACTGATGCGACTCTGAGTCCAGATATTTAAAGAGCTCAGTTCAGGATCTGGAGCCAAAACCTGCATGTTGGGACGTCCGCAGCTCTTACCTTCATGACCTCCACCTGCAGGTCTTCATGGAGAGACGGGGTGACTCTGATTGCCTCCAACATCTGGCTGAGCAGCTGTTTCTCCAGCAGCTCCACCTCCACACCAACTCCGCCCACAAACCTGTCCTCACACAGGAGCTTCTGAGAGGAGAGAGGAACCGAGTATTCATTTCTACTCTCCGCTTTCATATGCGTCAATCAGAACCAGAAACTTTCAGAATAAAAGAAATACACATTTTATAAATATAATAAATACATTTAATATTCATATTTTCTAACAGTTCTGTTGTATTTTCCAGCACCTGCATGCCAGTGAGTGCAGTCTGTCCCAGTTTGGTGTTCTTGGACTCCAGAGCCATCTGTAGCGGCAGCAGGCAGCGCTCTCTGGAAGCACATGAACAAAAAACACAAAATAAAGTTCAAACTTGCAGTACAATAGTTGCTGTGTGATCATTTTCAGTGAACTTAGATCTGACTGCAGAGACAAACAATTACTCTCCTTTGAATTATACATTCAGCTGATGAATACAACCAAGGAATACATATTTGGAAGCCAAATTAAAAAAAAATTAAAATGTGAAATCAGATTTATTTTAAAAACACAGGTGGGACTGTAGCTGTAGATTTTTTGGAGCAGGAAGTGACCATATTTGGACGAGCTGGGGGAGGAGCCAGCGGTGGATCTCACTGATCTGATTGGAAACCTGACGATACTACGTCCCGCCCACCGATAGCTGTAACCTGACTGCACCACAGGCCTGTCAATCAAACAGACACGCCCCCAAAAACAGGTCTTCTTGAATCTTCTTTTCTAATGAATGAGGGATTATTTTCAGATGGACCTCCAGAAAACTAATAAGAAGGAGTGACTTTAGCTAACAACACCGAGATAACTGATGGACACATTTTATTCACTTTGGATTTGATGAGAGAAGTTGAATGGGAGTCTATGGAGCCGGAGGCTTTTTGGAGCCGACCTCTAGTGGCACTCGCTGGTATTGCAGCTGAAGACACTTCTGGATCAGAACCATTTTACAGACCTGAAGCTACGAACTCTTTTATATCCAGTCTGTGGTTCTATCCTGTGCCCATCTTTGTTTTTTCAATAGTATTTACTTTAAATTTGAGACCATTTTTTATTATATTTATTAAAATTGAGGGAATTTTTTGTAATCATTCCTTTGCTCAATAAACTAACCACTACAGTTTGACACTGGGTTTGTTATGTAACCCGACGACTGTGTTTGAACCACAAAGCCAAAGTTTTTCCCCATTTCTTCCCTCCTCAGTCTCGCTGCGTCCTCTCCGTGCTCTCCACCTCCCTCTCCTTATCTGTGCTCGGCTGAGTCTTCATCTCTGCTGCTGACATTCGCTCACCGGGTTGCAGCTCTGCGCTCTCTGGCTGCTCTGAGCTGTCACAACTGCGCTGTTTCAAACGGGCTGCAGGGAGTCGCGGTTGGCACGATATAGATTCCCAATATTTCCAATCCATTCGGAGTTTGTTTATGAGCAACAAATAAGAAGCAGACAACGAGGGAGACGCCACATCCGGCTCAAAATCAGAGCTGCAAAACAGCAAATTCAAAGCTTCTGAAACTACTTCATGACGGAATGAATAAATAAACTCCTCTCTGAGATAATTATGTACTTCTTCAATCAAAACTATCATTATTCTGTTAACGGAGGCCGACCCATCCTTCAGAGATGAGTGCTGCTTCGGTGTTTTGGCGTCAGTGTGAGAGCGTAGGTGTCGTCATCGTTCGAGTGGCCGAGAGAACAGTTCGTGATGAGAGGCTTGAAATTGTGGAGACGGAGAAGAGGATTGAGAATCCTCATTACAAAGACATTATCATCAATATTTCATCTAATAACCTCTAATAAAACAACAGAGGTTAGCGGATTAATAATTCATGGCGTGTTTGAGCATCCAGAATTGGCCGGCAGTTCTACGTTCACTTCACAGTTCACATGTTGTACATTCAAACTGCAGCACATGCAGGAATCCTGCAGTTCATACTGCTGCAGCTCAATTACAAACCGTGTCTTGATTTCCTTTGAGGAAGACTGGCACACGATCAATAACCCGTTTCTTTTCTGTTCTACTCTCATTTCTATTCCATGAGTCTGCAGGTTTATTTACTTCAAACCAGACAAGCTGTTTTACTTTGAAAATCCAACCAAATGAAAATAGTGACCCTCATGTGACTCTTACATGATGCAGGTCTGAATGCAGATGAGTCGCCGCAGATCCGACACGTTCACAGCAGAATTATTTATCACCGAATCGGTGTCGTTAAACTTACCGAAGCTGCGAAGGGGAAATCTTGGCGGCTCCATTCTGAGACTGGAGAGTTTCTGCAGTTCAAGGAACAAAGAAAAGAAACAGTGTGAGTAAAAACACCCGACAGATGACCTGAATTATATTAAATTAAAGGAGCAATGACACCAGCACCATCCTGTTCCGGGAGGATCTACAGCGGCTGTAAAACATGTGAAAGTCTTTCTCCAGAAACAGTTTTTTGGTTTGTCCCTTCTGAGCTCTGGAGAAGAGACCTGCTCCCTTCATTTACAATACTCAATCTAAGGTGACGAAAAACACAACAATTCTTAGTTTCAGGTGATCATAAACTCATAAAAACCTAATTCTGAATATTATATTCCATTTCTGCCATTCGGTCCTCCTAAATCCTACGCACTGGACCTTTAAACTAAAAAAAAAAAAAACATGAATTCAAAGCGGTGAAGTCTTCTGTTTGTTGAGCTCAGAAAGACCAGAGAAGAAACGTGAGCTTTTTTTTATTATTATTATTATTATTATTATTCTAAGAATAATCTGGTTCAGATTGATCTGCAGCTGGAAATAGTTCCAGAAAAACACACTAGTTCCTCCTGTTTGAGTCACACTTGATTATAACCAACATGTAGAGAATCTGCATACTCATAATGAAGGACGGGAACTAGAAGCGTGCAGATAAATGCAGCCTTAAGCTCTACAAAAGTTAAATATCGAACATCCCTGTGATCACATGTTAGAAGTGATGCTGTGCAGCGTTTGCAGTGAAAACAGGATCCTCATTTCACCTACATACTTAAAAACAAAAAGCACAAACATTTGTCCTGGCAGAGATCTGAAACATGAGACATATTTGAAACATGACATAAATCTCCTGAGCTCTGCAGCGGATATCATGTTACACGTGTTTCCAGGTTTAGTGCAGAACTGCCTCGTCCTTGTGTGTGGCATCCTTTGCATGCAGAGATCATTACAAGCTGCACACTAATTGATATTATGGGCGTGTTTCAATACATTTGAAGGGAAGTGTGATATTCTATATGTCTCCTGAAATTAAACACACTTTACCTGTTGTTTTTGTGTCTGCAGGTACATTCATGGTTTGCCGTTGTTCCCCTTTTGTGTAAACATGCCCTTGGACACTGTGCATTAATACAGAGTGTGTGTGTGTGTGTGTGTGTGTGTGTGTGTGTGTGTGTGTGTGTGTGTGTGTGTGTGTGTGTGTGTTTGTGTGTGTGTGTGTGTGTGTGTGTGTGTGTGTGTGTTGTGTGTGTTCTCCAGCCATCAGCACAACCTGAACCCATTGTTCACCTGTTGTTTCCGCTGCCATCCTAAAGGTCAGACCGGCCCATCATGACTATTAATACCAAACAGAGTCTCCGGTGCTGACGTCAGTGGAAAACATTTTTTTTTTTTTTCAGCTTCTTTAAATTTAATTTCTTTTTTTCCAGGCTTGTTTCTGTTCAGCTCAGCGTTGCGGGATGCGAGTGCCACTTCGGAGGCAGAAGAACCGGTGGAGGAAGCACTGAACTGTGCAGACTGGCAGTAATGAGAAGGTGTTTTTGTTTGCAAACCGCTTCTGGTTGAAAAGGTTCTTAATGGTTTTCATGTATGTTCATGTCAACAAAAAAACCTGCAGCCTTTGGATTCTTCTATTAGCATGAAATCACTTCCTGTTTCTACACTGTAAACACTCTAAAATGCACAAACAATACGAGTGATGTCATCAAATGGCTGCTATTATCACAGCCACTTTACATTACACAAGGAACATTATTAGATTACACAAATAGACCCGTACAGAACAGCAGGTCTCTGTAGTACAGGAGTGACATCTGTGTGAAGTATCTACAGGTTACTGAGAATAAAAGTCGGTGGCATTAAGCTGCAAACTTTACAAGCTCCTTCTTGTTAGATGAAATATAATTATGAGTTGTGTTGTGTGTTTTTAATGCTTTAAAGTTGTTGTTTTTTAAGGTTTATTTATGACCATGAATGGAGGATTAATGAATGTTCTGAGGTCTTTTTCCACAATAAACATGTGGCCTTTCTCAACAGAGATGGGTTTTTTCTGTTTGACAAGGTTGGAAACTTTGAATTTATGACATTTGTAGTCTAAAAAAAAGTATTGTCGTTTGAAAGAAATGAAGATATGAGGTCAGGTTGAAGTTTACAATTTGTGTAATTAATTAAACACACACACACACACACACACACACACACACACACACACACACACACCTTAACTCATGATAAACACTGCAGGTGGAGGCCCCGGGGATTAACTGTAGCAGTTGCTCTGTTTCCTAAAGACTACCAGGTGAACACAGTCCCAGATTACCCCCCCCCCCCCCCCCACACACACACACACACACACCGGCCGCCTCCCCATCACCATCCCCATCTCCATCTCCATCCCATCCCATCCCTGCCCCCACCCCCCTCCTCCTCCAGCCGGAGAGACCCGGGGGGGCTGTCGTGCACTCACCGCAGGCGTAGACGCAGGCGTCGCGGATTCCTTTGTGCCGGTGTCCGGACGCGTCTTTCTGCAGCTTTCGCAGGATTTCTTCCATGCTGGAACAAACAGCCGACGGGGTGGGAGGGGGGGGGTGGGGGCACAGTCGTGCTGGGTGTCTCCGTGGACGTGTGTGTGTGTGTGTGTGTGTGTGTGTGTGTGTAGGGGGCGGGGGTTCGTCTGCGGGATCTTTTAAGGGTGCCGTGACAGTGACAGCATCCCTGAACCCCCCCGACGAAGACGATGATTCATTCCCGGCGTCCAGCCAATGATGTCAGGCCAAGCCGTCGATCCTCTGGACGGTGGAAGGAGGAAGCGGCTCCAGCGATGATCTCCTCACCGATAATCACCAGCTGTCCTCCGTCCTGCGCCACAAAACCTTCAGTAATAACAATACAAAATTAAAAAAACGCCCTTCGCTCATCTCCGTCAGTCACTTATTCCTCAGAAATAACCTGTTTGGAGATCCGCTCCAGCTGATCCGTGTGTTCCTCGCGGCTGCCAGATCCGGCTCCTGTTATCCCCCCCCACCGCCTCCACGAGCTGCCGGACAGAGAGGGGGGTTTCTCTCCGGACCTGGCAACGCAGTATTTACACCGCGTCTCCGTGGGGAAGCTCGAAAGTGCGGCGGGGGCGATGGAGGAGGACTTCCGGTGTGAGCAGGGCGGCAGGTGGAGGGAGGAAGCTCACACACAGCGGATGAAAGCCTTCACAATAAAAGCGCCATTATTATTATTTATTGTTTTAGAGTGAAATTTACATCTCTGCCCTTTTAACTCCTGTGGTACAATTTCAAGTGTTACCTTTATGACTCAATACATGAATAAATGAAGTTATTAATTCATTTATTCTGATGTTAATATCCCTATCTGCATCATAAAAACATAAAATAAAGCAGAACAAAAAGCATAAAGGCTGAGCTAACATGTATGACATGTTTGGTGTATTTGCCGGTTAAAATGCTAAACAGCATACCAAGTGCGTCTGGACTGCACTGTAACATTTGCCATTTTATTTTTGTGATAATCTCAAAGACTGATAGGACAGTTTATTTTGCAGATATGCTGTCTGACTGAAATGTTGTAAAGCCTAACCATCTCAAACCTGCTTGAATTAAATCAATAATCTGACCCTGAATTTACCAAATCAGGTCAAGCCTGACGGTTCAGGTTGTGAATTACAAAATTTGCTTGTTCGGCCGTTTACAAATGGGAATCCAAACGTTCGTACTGCAGACGGCGCATTAGAACTAAAACTTTCCCTTTTGTTACAGCTCACAGTTCGTGCTGTTTCAGGAAACCCCGACTCATCGTTGCTGCTTTAAGCCTCGGCCGGGGGATCTTCCACGACTCCTCTCTCTTTCACTTTCCATGCAATATGTCCCCTGTGCATCTCATTATCTTTATGCCTCCTCCCTCCCCTCCTATTATTTATTGTCTGCTGTAAGGACTTTATGTTGAGGGCCCTGAGATGACTTGTGTTTGTAATTTGCCGCCATATGATTAAAACAGAGTTGAACTGAATTAGGCTAATGAGTTTTAAGTGAGCAGGGATTTCTCATTTTGTTTAATGCCCGTTGCTTCGACTCATCTCTCCTTACGTTTGTGTATGTGTTTATTTATTTGCTTATTTACATGATGTATGAGGTAATGTCCATGTACAGCAGGGAGGTGATCACTCAAGACACTTGTGGAGATGCACGATAAGACCAAATGTGAATAGCCTTTTAAAGTAAACCATAAAAATGTTCCTGTCTGATTTATGAGTCTTGACAGCAGATACACAGATAACAGCAAATAAATGGTTGTCAATCTGACTCGGTGTGTCTGTTATCGATCTGGATGTACTACACTCTTCAACAAATTATAACTTCATACTTTTAAGTGTTTTTATTGCCACGTAATGCTCCCTATTTACTTGCCAGAAAGTTAAATTAATCAAAATTTCCGATAAGAAAAAAAAATCCAATTCCACGGCAACAAAAACACGACCTTCACAAATACAATTTAATGCACTTGTTAAACAACGTTAGTTGTGCAAGTTGGAGGGAGACGATTGATATTCACTCATTTATGCATGCGGTCATTGGCTTGACCCGCCTGTTCCTGGTAGGATCATGGAACAATAAAAGAATGAGGCAACAAAAGGAAGATAAGATCATAAAACTAATGCAGCGGTCACAAACGGCAGGTGAAAAACAGGTATTAAAAGGTCGTCGCATTAAAACCCGGCAGGTCAGAGAAACAGCGCGTAACAAAAAACGCCTGCGAAGAGACGAGTGATGAACATGATTGGAAGGCTGGCAGCTTTTTTTACTTGTGCCATTGTTCAACCGTGACTTTAATTATGAAATGAATGAGATTCTTTCATAGACAACAATGAGGGACGCCGCTCGGTTATGGAAGTGTTGAAGAGCAAAGCTTTAGATAAATATGATTTATACTTTCCCCAGATTAAAAAATTAAAAAAGAAAACCGAGCTAAAGGCAAAAATGTTTAAAGGGTTTTATTGCTCTTTGGCTGAACTTAGTTACAAATAAAATGTCTGAATCAGCCTTGTGAACATTTAATATTCTCTAAAAAAAAAAATTAATTAACCTCCATATCAGAGGTCATGAACCTATTCTAGAATCGCTGACAACATTAAAACGTATAACATCAGGATAGCGCTAAGGGTCAGGACCAAAGTTACACCAAACTGGGGGATTGGTGACCTGCGTCTAATTCACTAATTCATCACGTTGCTCAAAAACATAATAATATATTTCTTGTCAAAAATTCACCTGGCGTGAGCAGTTTCAGGTGCTTTGACAGCAAGTTGAGTTCGGTGCTGCGGCTTTTTTAATATCTCAAGATCCATAAAAAAAAAAGCTGATAATTATTCTTATACTTATAGAACAGAATTTCCAACATGGTGTCCAATCAGCAGGAACGTTGACCTCAGGATCAGCTGGTGTCGATCTGTAGTTTTGGGTATTTTCTGCTTGTTGCTGCTGCAGTGGATTAAAATAGACTTTTAAAGTTGGACATCTTTTGAAGCTGCTCCTCCTCAATCCTTTTAATCCAAATTTAACTGTTTAAGAAAACTAGTGATCTAGATGGAGGCAAAGGGGGATTTTTTTTATTTTTTATGTTGCCTTATTGTGCAAAAACTTCCAACTTGATCACATCAAAGTGAAATTGGGCCGCTGGCAACCACATGATGAACTCTGCAGGGCTTTGAGAATCACAGCTTTTAAATGAATCCTCATTAAAATTAAATTCTGTGGATAAATATTGCAAATTGTAGTTTGTAAAAAAAACCTGGAAACTTTAAATAGTTTAAATAAACACTAGACACTATATGCCCACTTGGGGGCGGTAGTATACAAGGCCACATGGAGTTATTTTATCATAACTGGATTTAGATTAGAGAATGATGAAAGGCTTCGGAAGCAGTTTGGGTTCCTGTTGTCAACTCCAGCAACATAAATCTCAAGTTTTAGAAGTGAGATGAAAGTAAACTGCAGCTCTGAGTATTTAATGCCTCCGCCTGAACTGTAAACATAAACGGGATTGGGGGGAGGGGGGGACTGACCTTGATTACACAAGGACCAATGAATCTCTGAAATGAAACCTGTCCTCCTGAAAAAAGTGTCTCAAACGTCCTGTGTCTTTTCCCATGAAGTGGAGTTATCAAAGTTGATCCTGCAGTCTATCTAAAACTCTGATGTTAAAATATATAAACATTTTCTTCTATGGATTATTTAGTAGCATTTTTTTTTTTTTTTTACCTGGGGACGACCCACTCGTTTACCTCATCATTTACTCTTCATTCACAATCTAAGTAACGTCATCTTTTTTTTTTTTTTTTTTTCTCGCTCCAGTATATATGTGTGTTTTGGGGTGAGTTTAACAACAAAGGCGATGCAGACATTTGAAACCGGCGGAGCTTTTCATTCTGGGCAATTACGCACAGTCATCCGTGCTAGAGGATAGAGGACATCCACGGGCACTTTGTCAATTTTCAGTATAAAAAATAAAAGAGCTCCAAAAAGGCCTTGAGGATTTTGTTCTGTGTACAATTTGTCTGCATGTTTAGTAAACGAAGTATTCGGCAGCCTATGGGCTATCCAACATGTCTTCTGACGTCACGCTTCAACTTCTGTGATATATTTGCGCGCAGAGGTGGTTTTTAAGTTTCTGTCTTTCTTTACATAAGGCTGATAAGTTAGTTAGTCGCCAGGTAGGCCACACACAACTGGATATAAAATCGTATTTTATAGGTCAGGTATTTTGGGAATATCCCAGCGGCGCGCCACGTGCGTAATGACGAGTATGGCTCTAAATAGAAGAATTGAGGCGTCGAGGCTTTATGAAGAGAAAGAGAGCATGCCAGCATAGTTTATCCTGAGGGCGGCTGTGGAGAGGAATTACTCATATCTCACACCAACACCGGCACATCTGTGCGCGTCTATGTCACCACCGGACGGGTTTCCAAGTCCATGGATAAAAAGGAACAGGAGGCAACAGAATGGTTGTTGTGGGAGCAAGTAACGGAACTTTTGGCGGTGGCAACATGAGGTCGTCGTTCATGATAGAGGACAGGGTCGGTGGCGGAGATCACGGGGGCTCCACCAACATGATGATCTCGGAGGCTCTCGCGCCCCGGTTGCTGAAGTTTGCGCAGGGCGCCGCAGAGGCTGCAGCAGCAGCGGCAGCAGCGACTTCTCCGTCCACCTCCAGTCAGCCGCAGGTCATGGAGACGAACGGCACCCGGTGCGGTGAGCAGATCCTGAGCTACGGCCGCGTGGAGAAAGTCCTGATCGGCGGCGTGCTCACCATGTTGACGCTGTCCACCATCTGCGGGAACTTGCTGGTGGTCATCTCCGTGTGCTTCGTCAAGAAGCTTCGCCAGCCGTCCAACTATCTGATCGTATCTCTGGCCATGGCGGACCTGTCGGTGGCTCTGGCCGTGATGCCTTTCGTCAGTATCACGGACCTGATTGGTGGTCAGTGGATATTCGGACAGTTCTTCTGTAACGTTTTTATCGCCATGGACGTGATGTGCTGCACCGCGTCCATCATGACTCTGTGCGTAATCAGCATTGACAGGTGAGATTAACTTTTTTTTTTTTCCTCCTTGAACAAATTAGGATTTTTATTCCTAACTACAATAAATCAATATGTCAAAAGATCATTTTCTATAAAGCTTCTTGATTATTTAGACAAACTTTCTAAAAAATGTGTTTTCCATCACTGTTTGGATTCAGTGTCTCCAAATATAGATTTTTGTCAGAAGTAGATGCATGTTGGCCAAGTCTTATTCACATGTTTAATCCCACGCTTACATTGGGGAGTGTAACACGAAATTGCCTCTCAGTCCTCTGTGACATTGAAACATGGGATTTGTGAAAGGCTCAGTGTGGCTCGGGGTCTCGTTCAAGGGCACTCGCACTAAAATTGGTGAGACAGAGTGGCCAACATAGAGGATCAAACCTGTGACCTTTCAGCTCAGCTCTTTGTCCGCCACCTACCAGATTCCTTTCTGACCATTCAGCCATTCTGAATTGATTTGGAGGGTTCAGGGAGTTGAAAGCATTCATAAAAAACACGCTGTGAAATGACTCTGAAAGGCATCTGTGCTGTTTCTTCAACATCACACATGTTGTGGGGGCTGGAGGATCAAATTTACTGATCAGCCACAATGTTAAAACCATATCCAAGTGAAGTGAATGCCAAGAGGTGGGATGTATTATGCTCCAAGTGAAGAACAGTGTTCTTGAGGATGTGTTGGAGCCAGTAAAAAAAAAAAGGGGCAAGCGTGAGGATCGAGGGGACTTTACGATGGTTAGACAACTGGGTCAAAGCATCGATCTCATGGGGTGCTCCCAGTATGCCGAGGTTAGTAACTACCAAAACTGCTCCAAGGAAGGACAACCAGCGAACCGGTAACTGGGTCAAGGTTGCCCAAGACTCATTCATGTGAGCGGGGATTGAAGGTTGACCTGTGTGGTCCGATTCTGACTGCCAACTAGCCGACGTCACACAGGTAACGCTGTTTGGATGTCTGGGAAGTGAAGTCGGAAAACCACAGCTGCAGTTGCCGCTTATCGCCACAGGTGCCACCAAAGAGAACGATACAGAGATCTTTGAGATAGTAACTTTAACCTACACGACATCAGGCAGGTGCTTCTAATGTAGCGGCTGATCTGTGTTTTTTGTCAATGAGTTGTTTGACAGCGAACGTACGTCGTTAAACACTGAGATACTGCACTGTTCTGTGTTCAAACTGTAGACCTGAGCTTTACTCAACACTCAGGGCTTCATTAGTCACATATGGTCTTCCTCGGCATCCCAGAGCTTCTCTTTCATAAAAGTTTCCACCTGGGGGCTGCATATGGCAGCCACAGATTGTGGTTAAGCACTACGCTCAAGGGCACCTTGTTGACAGAGGGGAGAGCATCGTTTACTCAGGATCCAATAAGGCAGAAAAATACCTGAAGCATGTTAAGCTATTATTTAAAAGAAATGAAATGAGGCATTTTATGAGGTTGTTTTGTCATTTGGATGTATTTTTCTTTTCAGGTATTTGGGTATCACGAAGCCCCTGACGTACCCAGTCCGGCAGAACGGCTGTTGTATGGCCAAGATGATCCTGTCGGTGTGGCTGCTCTCCGCCTCCATCACCCTCCCTCCGCTGTTCGGCTGGGCGCAGAACGTCAATGACGGCCGAGTCTGCCTCATTAGTCAGGACTTTGGCTACACCGTCTACTCTACAGCTGTGGCGTTCTACATCCCCATGTCGGTGATGGTCATCATGTACTATAGGATCTACCGAGCTGCCAAACTCAGCGCAGCCAAGCACAACATCACCTGCTTCCCCAGGGAAGGGGAGCACCGTACGGGCGTGGCCGCCCGCGGTGCGAGGGGAGGGCACGGCAATCAACGGCCGGCAGAATCCGGGGAAAGGGGAAGTGTTGAAGGGACAGAGGCCGAGCCGGAGGAGGAAATGGAGGAAGAGGAGAGCTTGGACTGCGTGGCGGCAGCTTTGAAGCTGCAGCGCGAGGTGGAGGAGGAGTGCAGCACGCGCGTCTCCCGCCTCCTCAAGACCGGCGAGCACCACCAACGGCGGAAGAGGAAAAACCAGTCCATCTTCAAGCGGGAACAGAAGGCCGCGGCCACTCTTGGGATCGTGTTCGGCGCCTTCTCCTTCTGCTGGCTGCCTTTCTTCTTGGTATCCACCGCCAGGCCGTTCGTCTGCGGCGTCGAGTGCAGCTGCGTGCCGCTCTGGCTCGAAAGAACTCTGTTGTGGCTCGGGTACGCCAACTCCCTCATTAACCCCTTCATTTATGCATTTTTCAACCGCGATCTGAGGACCACCTACAGTAACCTCCTGCGGTGCCGCTACAGGAACATCAATCGGAAGCTGTCGGCAGCTGGCATGCACGAGGCTCTGAAACTGGTGGAGAAGCCAGACACGGATTTGTAAAGCTGTACGTCTGCCAATCAGCCGTACTGCAGAGAGCCTCTGGGAAAACACCCAGTGGGGCTCAGACTGTGGCAGAAGGCCGCCATTCTGCAAGATTGGTTACTTCCCCAAATTTGTATGCTGATTACTGAGGCTAACAGAGGCAGTGTTGCTGTGATTGAATTGAAGGCACACAGAAGGAGCAGAAATGTTTTATTCTGGTGACTGAGGATAAAAAAAAAAAGAGTTAAGCTCACTGGTGAAGAATTTTAAAATGGCTGCTGCTGTGGTTCACTCAAAACAACTGAATGCTTCTTAAGCCCCTGGTGAAGTCCAACAATTGTAACGATGGTTGCTCCCTTGGTGAAACTGGTTGCTAGCCTCCTTTGCACATGATTTTGTTGCAAATATTTTTTGGAGCTACACACCAACTTTGCACTCGGCTGCTGCCAGGGATCGAACTTTTCCCACTCAGTAGCCGACGTCTTGTATTTCCAGTTCGAGCCAAGGAAAACGTGCCCTCGCCAACAAACACAGAGGAACTCTAGCAGCTCAGTTGGCCCACGAGGCTGAAACACCAAAAGTATTCACCTGGTGTCCTGTTGTTTTTCACTGCTTCTCAATGTCGAGTCTTACTTCAGTTTACAGTCACGATGACGAGTGGACGGGTTCCATTAAAACACCGCTGACATGTAAACATGTATGTACACATCAATAGCCACGCTGATTTTGGGACAAGCTGTTCTGATCTGTTTTATCCTTTATATCTTTTGAAGATGCTTATTTGTTGAAATCACAATGTATTGAAGAAGCTTTTCCGCACGGCCACCTCTTCGCTGACAACAATTTATTGACGATTGGTGTTTGTAATGGGAAGCTCACTTATGAACAAAACAGGTATCGTTAGGTAAAGAAGATGTTGTGAAAACTTGCACATAGACAGTACAGAGGCCACAAAGCTGAAGCTAAAGGTGGAAGAGAGACACATCATTGTTTTGGAGGTTTTCTGAATGTGCCTGTGCCTTTTCCTGCATCATCATTTCAAGGTTTGACTGGAGCTCCTTTCAAGCTATGCACCGGGTGTGTTTTTCGATTTGACACACTGTGTGACAGTCCTTTGGGCTCGTGGCTCAGTTTTTGCCTCGGTGTGCGTTACATCACATGGGAAAGAGCTTATAGGAACCAGGCAGAGTCCCAGGAAAAACAGCCACGGAGGACTTGATCGTGGTTAAAGCTCTGAGCTTTCAGAATGGCCTGCTTTTGAATTTGCAGTGACACGACAGCACCACAACTTACAGTTTACTTTCATTATTAAAGTTTGTAGTTTTGTCAAAATGTGTCATAAAATTGAAAAAGATGGCCATCATACCCTAAAATGTTTGGCGTTTGTGCATGACAGTTAAAGCCCCCTAACTTTTAAGTTAATGTGCTCAATTGGACACTGAGGTTGATTACATCTGATTGGACGTCCCCATTTGCCTCAAATCAAGTTTGATTGGTGAAGATAAATCTAGGATATCATCTGTTTTCTGCTGAGCCCTGCCTACTTCAAACTGGTAAGAAAAGCAAGGACAAAACAGAAAATCACAAAATTTCCGATGGTGATTATTTGACTTCCAAGGTGCTGAAGCGTCTTTTCTGAAGCACGTTGTGACTCAACGCAAGGATCCAAATAGTGTGTGTTGCGTTGTAAAATGACGTAAACGGTAGTTTCTCATGGCGACCAGCAGCTACGCTGAGGCAGCACTAATGGAAAAACTGTTAGAAACAAGTGGCCTATCACATCGTCACCTCTCCACAGACATCACATCACAGACACTGTATGTAGCAGTCTCCTGGGCCATTAATCCAGGGTGATGCCCAGACATGAAAACTGATTTAGATGTTAAAAGAAAGAAGATCATAGCAGGAATTTCACAGGGTTTTTTTCAAGCACCTCCCTCAGAGATCAGAGGACCCAGATCAGAGCTTAATTATTTCAAAAGCACTGCTGTAGCTCTGAGGGAGGGAACTGGAGCCGTGACAAAGTGCATATAGATATTTGTATGTATGCACATTCAAATTTTCAATAAAATCAATGTTTATGTAATGCCAAATCCCGTGTGCAACAACACGAATAAGCTGTTATAGCGTGTTGAGAGTAAGTACAGTGGAAGTGACAGCTGGCACCGGCTTCGTCCTACTTCAGCCAGCTTTATTTTCTATTGTTGGCGGGTTAATTGTGTGTACAGACTCGAGTAGCAAAGAGGTGTTAATTCTGATGGAACCGCAGTTGTGCTTTTGTGTTCTCCATACTTAAAGGATATGGAGTGAACTTTGAATTACCCTACCAGTAGTAGTACAGTCTGTGCTGCTGAAATTCTGTCTTCATTAACTTGAATTTGTACAACAACTAAGAAGAAGCAACAGAGGGCAGTTTGTCGGTTTCAGAAGAAAATCTCCTTTTACTGAGGAAGTGTGAACGCTCCAATTGCTGCCTTTATTCACTTTTGAATCATTAATTAAAGCTGCTGTGTGCAAGATTTTTCTTTCTTTTTTTTTTTTTAAATACAAAAACCCGGCAAGCTTCTGAGTCTTAATCACCACGTTGGACTTCATCAGAGATGATGCAGAATCACCCAGTTTGCCAAAATGAAACGCTGGTGTTGGCTTTGATCACTGCTGGGAAATCTTATTCACTGTAAGTTACATAATACAAACTTTCTACTAAACAAGTTCACTCAGATAAAAAAATTACAAAATAAAATTAAAAAAAAGAGTTTCCAACACTTTTGTTTGACCTTTAGGATTTCATGATACCGGGTTGGGTAATGTCGTTGTGTATGATATATGGCTACAAACCAATACACTGCGACCACCAGACTCAAAGAAGGAGGTCATGTGATGGAGTAGAAAGTGACTAAGTTTGCGTATGGAGAAGGAAGTATGGATCAAACACAGGACATTAACCAAAGGCCAATGATGTTTGGACTCAAGGAAAACCAAAAGTCAGCCTGGACCTTCTTTAGGTTACGTATCAAAGTAAACTTCCTCACATTACAAAACACAGGACTTTTACCCAGAAAACCGGTGTTTGAGAACATGACTTTGCAAAATTCAATGCAGAGTAATTTAAAGAAATGTAGTTAAGAAAATGCATTTACGTTAGGAAACTCAAGACTCTCACGGAAAAGATTAGCATTCGACTCTGTGAGGAAGCCGAAATCAGCATGGCCGTAAATTAAGTTAGATATGCACATAACATCACGGAAAACAGGACGTTCACCAGGAGACAGATTTTTGCACGTGACCAAGCAAAAGTCAATGCAGATTTATTTAAAGTAATTACATCAACTCTTTTTACTGAGGAGACTAGTGTCCGAGTCCATGAGAACGTTACGTACATAAGTAAACTTACTCACATTAAGAAACACATGACTCTCACCCAGGAAACCGGTGATCGAGTCTGTGAGAAAGCAAAGGCACCAGATGGATGTATTTAAAGTAACCAACGTATTTAACTTGTATAACGTACGTACGTTAAGCAACTCATGTCGAAGTCCTCGTCAGACCATTATCTTTTCTTGACCCTATCCAAGTAGTTTTGGTGCCTAAGCTGAAGTCACACTGAGTAAACATCTGAGACGGCAGCAGGCTTTTAAAAAAACATCACTATTTGACACCCGGAGATGACAGCAGGCTGAGTCCGCTGTGGTCTGTAACCCATCCTGAAATGAGTAAACACTTCTTTTGCTGTCATAGCTCTTGGTTCTTCGCAGTCATGCCCTCATGCCTCGTAACTACAGGAATTAGTTCACTTTGGGCGCCATGAGCCAAAAAAGGATGAAAACCACTGAAGTGTGTTTGGTCTGGGCTCGGTGCCGTCGTGGCACGGCTCCATTTCCTGTCATAGAATATGTGCAGAGCGCTGCCAGTGGATTTGAGTGGGCGTACAGGTTTCCAAAAAAAGGCATTCGAAAGCCTCTGAGGAGCAGTGTCACACAAAGTCACATTATACTGAAACTAATTGACAAGGGAAGTTACTGTTAACTTCAAATATTCAGCACATTGGAAGAAACCAGGAGGAAAACGATCACACAGTCCTGAACATCACAAGCAGAAAAAAACTGAGGAACTGAGCGTAAAAAGGCTTTTTTTTTTCCTTGCAGCTCTTTCCTGGGTGAGCAGCACTTCAGACACCGGTGGTCCGATAAAAGTATTGGATCAAACTGGTCACTTTCGCGGATAACAGACCTGTTTTTTTTTTTTTTTTTACAAACAGCTTAATTTAAAAAAATCCGGAAAGCCTTCATCACAACAAAATATTATATTCATGTGCAGGATGTTGGTTTTAGAAATGAAAGAACACAAAACACTCAATACAAGCATACAGACATAGTTAAAAAGTTTGAGGTCAAGTCCACCGGAAGAGATTCAAGATAAATCAAAGCAGTCAATAATAAAAAAAGAAAAGTAGAAAACCAAGTTAGGGTTTCTGTTTTTTTCTTGTGGAATACTGAAGTCTGCCTCTTAAAAAAGCAAAGATAGTGAATGTGGCTGTTTAAATTACTCATTAATTAAAAAATAATGGCACTGACGAGACAGCTGCCAAATCAAAGACTTGAAAGGTTTTGTTCCAGGAGATCCTCCATTTGAGTAAAACGACCAAAAAACACTCTCAGAAAAAGACCGTCAACACCAAATGTTGAGAAAGATTGTGGCACTTTTCGAACGGTAATGAATAGAGAGTTGAATATTTAAGACATACGTCATTTAACTGTCGCTAATAGCTGCTCTACAAGTGTGACAGAAATGTTGGAAATTGTTGCGCCGACGGGTGCTTTGCCCGTTGAGGATGTCCTGATTATAAGCTGGTTTTGACCAGAAAGGCCAAACCCGACCGTGTTTTATATCTTATATATATATATATAAATATATATATATAAGGTATTTGTACTAAAGGGGATGTTCGTAAGCGCTGATCTTGCAGAACCTTGAACTGTCAGCAGCATCAAAGTACAAAGAACAGTACTCAAGGGGGGAAGATGACTTTTTATATGCTGTCTACCAACATGTGTGTCGTGTGAACATGTACATATATTATGATGAAGAAAAAAAAAAAGAGGAGAAAGTCATGACTCCATTGCTCCCAGAGGACACAACAGCCGAAGTAAGACGGGCTTTATGGGTTTTATCTGCAGATGCAATTCTTCATTTGACCAATCAAATTTCCAGATTCCTTGTATATTAACACCAAGACTATAAAACATGTTGTTGTTGTCATAATGAAATCTTGTTGTTCCAATTACAGATTTTCACTTTTTTTTTTACTTGAGCTCCAAGTTTTCCAAACTTTTTTCAACTGAACTTAGTGCTGAACAAAATGCAATAAGGGGAAATTGAAGAACAGCAGCAGCAGTGTTGTTATACCTGAAAATTCGTGGACCATGAAAGTATTCCTCTGTCCCATTCAGAGACTATCAAATGTAAATATATTTAAAGTCTGTACAGTTTTATGAGGGCAGTGAGTGATGAGCAAAACGTGTGAAGTGACATCATTCGCTCAAATGAATCATTAAAAATGCACTCAAACATGAAACGGTGTGAATGTCGTCTTTACCGTCCATAAATTGACTTTAATGAAGGAACAGCTTCAAACTCACAGACGCAACATCTTGGACTTTTGTACCGGTGCAAATCACAAGCCTCGCTGTTGTTATCTGGCTGAGCTGCAGAACCACATTTTGTATTTAAATGAGTCTAAACATGAAGTGAATTCCCGTCTTTATCTTAACCTCGTATGTAAATCCGACTCCTTTAATCCTGCTGACGGAAATTTCTATGCTTTTGGAGAAAAACGACAAAATAACGCTTTTTATACTTTGTATAAAAATAACACTAGAAATGGAACTAAGCATTTGGTCTGTTTCTCGTTCAGCAGCCCACATCACCGACGCTGTGTTTGATTTGAGAATAAAAGTGCTCGAGGTCGGTTTCTAAAAATATAAGCAAACGCGTCAAAAGCCTTGTATCTCGGGCAGCGTTTACAGACGAGGCTTTAAAGGTGGAGATTCTCTTGATTCTCTGTCATGTTGGAGGGCAGACAGGTTGAAAAGAACCAGAGACAGTATATTTACAAGTTCTCCATAAGCAAGAAGTTTTCAAATGATGAGATTTAAGTGGTCTCTTTCATTGAAAAATACTTTTAAAGAGTCAACGTTAGTCAGCAAGAACGTTGTTTAGACGGAGATGCACGTTTTTTTTTTTTTCCTTGTCAAAAACACAAAGATGGTTGTTTAATTTTAGTTCTACAAATATTTAAGCGAAGCGCTCGAGGTATAACTAATTAACAACCACGGGGAAAAACTAACAAATAATTAAACAGGATGAGACAAGGCTCAACGAGCGGAGCCAAAGAAGCAGTTTTACAGTTTCTGACGTGTGCAGCAGTAAACGTCTCGTACCGTTAACCGTCTACGACTCAAACAACGTACTGAATTAGCCTGGAAGTCTGTCCAAGGAGTCACGTCTTGTTAGTGATTAAAATCAAACCACAACTCATCATCTTTCAGCAATCTTTCATTGCAGTTTAAGACACTTCAGCTACATTCACTTTTATTTACAGTCTATGAATAAAACCCTTAAAAAAAAAAATCCCAACATGATTTTTTTTTTTTTTCATTTTTTTTATGTCATTCAGAATTCATACATGATGAGCAGAAAAAGTTTTAATTTATGGTGGAAATGTGAACTCCTCTTTTACAAACGGATCAGAGATTGTGTTTTTAAGTTGTGGTAATTTTAGTAATAAATATAATTTCACATCTTGCAAAATAATGTGTTTGCAGTTTTGTTTAAGTTAATATTTTAGAGTAAAACCAAAAATATGATTCTGTATCTTTCAAAGGTTTCTCTGCTTTGGAGGCTCAGGTGGAGCATCAGCAGGGAGTTCCTGGTTCCAATCCTGCTTGGCTGTATTATTTACTGCATGTTATCT
Source organism: Embiotoca jacksoni (assembly GCF_022577435.1). Taxonomy (NCBI): domain Eukaryota; kingdom Metazoa; phylum Chordata; class Actinopteri; family Embiotocidae; genus Embiotoca; species Embiotoca jacksoni. The sequence goes on from NW_027185426.1 coordinate 52,344, forward strand.
CCCTTTTCACACATCTGCTGTCCGTCTATAAAGTCATCATCAAATACAAGAACAAAATCGTGGAGAGACAAAAGACTTCTGTGGCAGTGATACGGATGAATCCCAGACTCTGTTTAAGATTTGCACTCTGTGAAAGGACAGCGCTGCTCTAAAAGACCAATGAGTCACCTCTTTGAAATAGAAATGCACAATAAAATAATTAAATCTGTGTTCTTATTAAAATTAAATGAGATTAGATAAATAAAAAAAAAGTGTGACTATTTTAGGAGAAGGATGTGTTGAGGAAAAGACGAGATGAGGGGAGGCAGACGGGAACACAGAATGGTGATTCACTTTTGGTGCTTTTTACATTTTTTGTAATTAACTGTCATGTGGAGCGCGGCGAGCGATAACATCCTTTCTAGAAACAAGAACACAATCTTTTGCCCAAAAATTACATTTCATGCTGATCAGTGGAAAACTGCTCCACAGTGCTGCTCCTGCAGATAGAAATGAAAAACCTTTATCACGAACTCCGTTTCATTTCCTTTTTAATTCACAGAAACATATCAATTCATATCACATATCAAATGTCACACAGGAACTCACACTTCTGTATCGTGGTTGTTGAGGATGTAGTTTTGAGCAATAATTTAGATCCAACATAGAAGACTATTTCAGTCTGCATCCTCCTTCCCTTCAGCTATTTATGTGCCGTCGCAGCGAGAAACAACAACCCGACAATGACACGTGTTGACGAAGGTTTGGATGTAAAAGAGTTCGTAGCTTCAGGTCTGTAAAATGGTTCTGATCCAGAAGTGTCTTCAGCTGCAATACCAGCGAGTGCCGCTAGAGGTCGGCTCCAAAAAGCCTCCGGCTCCATAGACTCCCATTCAACTTCTCTCATCAAATCCAAAGTGAATAAAATGTGTCCATCAGTTATCTCGGTGTTGTTAGCTAAAGTCACTCCTTATTAGTTTTCTGGAGGTCCATCTGAAAATAATCCCTCATTCATTAGAAAAGAAGATTCAAGAAGACCTGGTTTTGGGGGCGTGTCTGTTTGATTGACAGGCCTGTGGTGCAGTCAGGTTACAGCTATCTTAAAACCACAACAATTCTTCAGTTCTTAAAATAATTATAAATATTACATTCTATACTTATGATAGTAAATCCCCATAAATCCTGCACACTGGACCTTTGACAATAAAACCAAAATAATCCCTTTTTTTTTTTTTTATATATTATCTTTTGGAATTTTGGTTTGAAAAAGATTATTCATTGATTATAGTTGCAGATAAGCAACCCTACCAAAAAGGTTATTAATGTGTTGGTTTGAATTCAGAAGCTTTGTGAAACAGTTCTGCAGTTGTGACGCTACAATCTGTTCCACACACACACACACACACACACACACACACACACACACACACACACACACTAAAGAGATCTAAAAGAAATGCTTTTCCCATTTTGGTGTGGAAGAACAGCACACAGCTCTGAACTCAACCCCATCAGAAAGTTAAAGATGATCTGGGACGGCAGCTATGAGCCCGAGCTTATCGCGCAGCATCGCTGCCGGACCTCACTAATGCTCTTAATGCTGGATGTGTGTTGAATCCCTGCAGCCACGTTCCAACACCTGGAGGAGAGCCAGAGGCCAGAAGAGCCGGAGGAGCACGTTACTACATATATGGGTGTGCACATACCTTTTGGCCTCGTGAGGTATTTTCCTCTAGTCAGATCAGTCCCTCCAGGATTTTCATGGAGGTTTTTTTGTGATTGTTGCGATTAAAAATGTTTGATTTTGCGGCAGATTTAAAAAAAAAAAAAAAAAATGTTGCAAAGTTTTCTTGAATTTGCGTTGATAATTGAGATTGTATTGTGTCTCTGCTCCTTTTTAGTGAGAACGCACAACAAGGACCAGAACCAGCGACCCTCGGCGTACCATGAAGTTCCCCAAACCATCACGCCGCCTGGCGTCAAGGACATCTGGACGGAGGACACAGCCGCTTCCCCGAATAATAGAAAAGACGGTCGATGCCGAGAACACACAACATCATAACCACCAGCAGCGGCACTAAAAGTACAACTTGGCGTCGTGTGCAGCTGCGACAGAAAGTCCTATTGATTTTGTGCTGTTATTGAGCAGAGTGCACTTGTGATTGATGTCCACAGTGACGCAGTTTGTTGTTTGACTCATTTATTTAGCCGCCCCGGGCAGCGTTCACATGAGCGGCTGCTATCGATTCAGCCTTCCCACATTCACGCTCAGAAATATCATAAAGAGCGAAATTCTGCTTTCTTCAAACGGCGCGGACAGCAGAGGAGAAGCTGAAACTCTTCACACCTACAGAACTGAGCTGAAGTGGATTGTTTTTTTTTTAGTTTTTTACACGATATTTCTCTGGCAGAGAGTTCGGCTCGGTGAGCTACAAAGTGAGAAGTTTGTTTTCCTCGAGTCAAAAAAAAAAAAAAAAAAAAAAAAAAAAGTGAGTTCTGCTCCACACCTGCTGAAATCAGAGACGAGGGGGAGCGAGAAGGAAAGACGCAGAAGAGGAAGCGAAGAGGAAGCAAAGGAAAGAGTGGGAGGAAGACGAAGTGACTCTGAGGAGGAGGAAGACGAGCGGCTGCAAATGAATGAGTGAGGAGGGAAATGCATCAAGTTGGAGGAAGAGCTGTCAAACTCACTCAACGCTGAATCACCGGCTCTGAACGTTATTACTGTGACGTGAGCCAACTGGACATGCTAATATGATGAGTCAAAGACATGTTGATTACGATGAGTCAGCGTGTGAGGAGGTGGCGGAGAAATAGTGGTGACCTCATCGGGACGGCCGTCACACTTATTATGTATTTAACTGGCAGCGGGGGAGGGGGACGCGGATGTTTAATCGTTTATGTGTTGTTGGTGCAGGTGAAGGTCGACTCCGTCAGCTCCACGCTGCCACTCCACCACACGGACACACGTGCTTTAAAACAACACGTGTGAAAGCACATGTGTGTCTTTTCATTTCATTTTGGTTTCACAGTTGAGGAGCAGTTACTGACTGAACGTGGGGTGAATTATTAAAAGAATAGCAAAGAGCTTAACGGGTTACAAAAGCTACGTCCCGCCCACCGATAGCTGTAACCTGACTGCACCACAGGCCTGTCAATCAAACAGACACGCCCCCCAAAAAGATGCTTTCTTGAATCTTCTTTTCTAATGAATGAGGGATTATTTTCAGATGGACCTCCAGAAAACTAATAAGAAGGAGTGACTTTAGCTAACAACACCGAGATAACTGATGGACACATTTTATTCACTTTGGATTTGATGAGAGAAGTTGAATGGGAGTCTATGGAGCCGGAGGCTTTTTGGAGCTGACCTCTAGTGGCACTCGCTGGTATTGCAGCTGAAGACACTTCTGCATCGGAAGCAACGACCATTAAAGTCATTCTGTGACTGCCGGACGTGTAACTAGCGAACGGTTTGCTAAAATAATGCCAAGAGAACTTTACAAAGTGCCGACATGAAACTGCTCGACTCTTCATCTTTCCGCAAACGGCCAAAAAACAACAACACACTCGAACGAAAGGGGCAATTAATGCAGTTTAGATGGAGGCTGTTAGGAGGCGGTTTTAAACACAGATCTGAAAAACATCCTCAAATCCACCTTCCAGTGAAAGAACTGACACGCACACTTTACAGAAGCTTTTATGTCATCTGTTGCTTTATGTCTCAAGAGTCCATTACTACATTATTGAAGTTTCTCTCCTGCGCGCACGCACACACACACACACACACACACACACACACACACACACACACACACACACACACACACACGGAGGACTAAAGTGCAAGTAGGTGATGCATTGAAAAGTCCTTCTCTTCAAATTGCCATCGAGCCTTTTAAAGTGGTTAAAAATTGCAGCCAGTGTCTGTCTTTGTTTTCTCGGCTCCATCTCAATGACATGCCATTCACCGTTGTTCACACTGTGAGTGCCTTCTCCTCCCGTTCCACTCACATTCCTTCCATTCAGGAAAACAGTTTTATATCGATAATATGACAGCCGGCGCCGACACCGGCAGCCTGTGTTGACGGCGTGTCAGGACTCAACCGAGGCTGCTGCATTGTTTTTGTTAAATTGCAACCTAAATACGTTAGTAACGTCGGTTCAATTCCCGTCTTTCCTCACCGGGTTTGGTTCTATTTTAAAGCTCCATTCTCCCCTCTGATATTTTCTTTATTCTCATCATTCATCCAGATATTCTCTGTCATCTTGTGTCTCATTCAGATTTCATCTGTTGTTTACCAATTTGACGTCTTGTTCCATTTCTCAAACTCTCGCTTCGGTCCCTCGTTTCTGTTCTTCTTTTATTCATCGTCATCTTCCTCTCAGCCGCTGTCATTGTTTGACTCCATTTATTCATTTTTTCCTCCAGTTTTCTTCCCTCCCTTTTTTTTTTCATTCACAAACAGCAGCACTCGCCGTCTCAGTGCACTCCTTCAAACAAACCAGGCTCCTCGCTCTGCCTCCCGCCATCTTTTTCATTTGTAAGATCTGATTTCTTGTTGGCAGCGTTATCATGCTCCGTCTCCGTCTCCTTCACACGTTCTGCACTTTGCTTTTTTTCTGTTTCATTCATAAGGTTCAACACTCTTTTCTGTTTCATTCATAAGGTTCAACACTCTCTTACAGTCTCTTCTGCTTCAAATGGTCTGCACTTATATAACTCCTTTACGCCTTAGAGGTCTCAGAGCGCTTTACAATTTACCTCTCATTCACACACCGATGGTGACAGAGGTGCTCGCCTGCAATGAAGAGCAACTCGGGGTTCCTAAGGACACTTCAGTGGACAGGAAGAGGCGGGGACTGAACCGTCAACCTTATTATTGGTGGGCAACCTGCTCTACCATCCCTCCGTTTCCTTGTTTCAAGCACAGACTGGATATAAAAGAGTTCGTAGCTTCCGGGTCTGAAAAATGGTTCCGATCCAGAAGTGCCTTAAGCTGCAATACCAGCGAGTGCCACTAGAGGTCGGCTCCAAAAAGCCTCCGGCTCCATAGACTCCCATTCAACTTCTCTCATCAAATCCAAAGTGAATAAAATGTGTTCATCAGTTATCTCGGTGTTGTTAGCTAAAGTCACTCCTTCTTATTAGTTTTCTGGAGGTCCATCTGAAAATAATCCCTCATTCATTAGAAAAGAAGATTCAAGAAGACCTGTTTTTGGGGGCGTGTCTGTTTGATTGACAGGCCTGCGGTGCAGTCAGGTTACAGCTATCGGTGGGCGGGACGTTGCATCTTCAGGCTAACCCAAATGTGGTCACGAGTTTTCCCGTTTTTGACTCTCACTGTAAAATTGTGGTTGTCCCTGCTTTCATTTTTGCGTTTCTGCTTTTCGTCCGTGACTCATTTCCACATCCTGTTCACCTCTTCCTCGTCACATGCAGCAGTCGGTGCTTCGCCGAGCACAGAGGACTCTGTGACAAGAATGATACGGTGGATTCTGTCAGACTAATCCCATTAACTTCTGGGATAAAAAAACAAAAAACACACACAGGGTCTCAGGAATGAGACATCACTGATAAATTGTACTGTACGACAATGTAGGCGTGAGGGGGAAGCTTGTCGCGGTGTGAGCACGCTCGCTATCTCTTTCCCAAAATAATCCAGAGGGACGAACCATGAAATAAATGACTCTTTAAATCTACTGAAGGAAGGTTCTGGCTGTTGTGAGGGTGAAGCTTGACGGAGCAGTAAAAGAGAAGTCAAAATGAAGACGACTCCTAAATAAATGTGCCTTTGGCCGCGGCCTGCAGGAACATTACATTCAAAAACTGCTTTGGAAACAGCAGGGGTCCTTCAAGCACTTCGTAACTCGAAATTTCCAATTAAAAAGGAAAAATCCTTTAATGTTGCTTCTTTTTTTTTCACGCGGCGCTGAATGAGCAGAATGATGTAAAACTGAAAGAGCTCCTCTCTGTTGGTGAGTTTTAGCCTGATAATGAATGATGAGGCCATGAGTCAATGAAGAGCTTTACTCGCCCAAATTTAAATATACGTTTGGTCCAAGACATGCACACAGCTGGAAATGCTGATTTCAGACTGAGGAAAAAAAAAGATGTTTGCTGAAAGAAAACATCAGTTACGATGCGGCAAAAAGAAGAAATTCTCTACCGACAGAAAATAAACAGGTTCATTGGGCTTTTTTACAGCACACAACGACCACCGTTTCATGTTTTCTTTTTCATGGTTGCTCATTAGTGGCAATATTTAAAATATGAGTCTCGGTGGGTTCCCCTGAAGGTTGTGAGTATACGGGCGGAAATATCACACGGCTGATGAAATGCAGATTGGAGCAAAACTATCAAACAACTTGTGGAGTTTGCAGAAGATTCTGTGACTGAACTTAGACCACACGGCCAAAGTAAGTCAGTCCGAATACTTTTGTTTGCTTGTTTGACAGCAGTCTAAAGGTTATAGTTCGCTTGAAACGTGATCGGTCAAACAAAACGTCGCCTGACCGCCTCTCAAGTCTTCATAACTTCTGATCGGCCACAAACACCAGAGGAGCTCAAAGCCTGTTGTCGTCGCTTTAAACTCCGCCGATCCCATTTCTCTCCAAGAACTACTCACTCTTCAGTGAACGCTGAGAGCAGCCACAGAAAGAAGAGAACAAATGCTGCTTTACTTTTGAAGCTTTGCACATCCGCCCAGCTGAAAAGAGGTGATGATTGATGGTCTGTTTTAGAAGAAGACAATCTAACACTTCCCACGAGCCTGTTCGTCCTACTTCCTGCCAGACGATGGAGGCGAGGTGGCGAGAGGAGGCACATGGAGGGCAAAGCCAGCACTCTGTGCTGAGGTTCAGGTTCGGTGTGGCGAGACAGGACTCGGTGTCATCGGACGACAGGACCTTCGGAGCAGGTTGACAAGGCCGAGTCGCTTGAATGAAAGCGGTGAGGCCACGGGGTCGTCTGGCTGCGAGCGGGACCCCGACTACAAGGGAGGTAAGTCGAGGGAGGTCAACGGCACAAAGGGGCAACGAAGGGAGAAGAGTGGAAGTCCTGACAGAAAGGTAAGCCGACGTCCAACCAACAGCTCTCGGATGCTTCGCCTGAAGCGGACCTTGGGAGAGACTCTCGGCAATCAGAGGCTGAAGGCAAAGAAGCAGACAACACGAGAATAACACCGACAAAGAAGGTCAAAGTCACCGAAAATGTACTTTCTTTAGTAACTAATTCATTTTTCCAGGCAGTAGTTGGTAAAGCAACGGTCACTAAGTACTAAAACCACTGAAACTACAAGAATGGTGATTGGTCAGCTCAGGATGAAATAACATCAGAGGAGCTGAAGAAAGGCGCTGAAACCTCTTCCTTCTCAGAAACAGGCAATTCACAAAACTTGATATTTTTAGCCATATTCCCTGAACAGTGTGATTGTGAGCTCTGGATTCTTTGCCCAAATATATCTGCCTGCACTCGTCTTGCCCTTCGAGAGGAGCCTATTTCCAGAATATAAAAGCTCAACAAAGAAATGTTTTGGCCGGAGATCAGAAAGAAAAGCCGCATTTCGTATTTTCTCCTTTTTCCAATCTATGTCCATCTCTCCTCCTCTCTCCTCCTCTCTCCTCTCTCCTCCTCTCTCCTCTCTTCTCCTCTCTCCTCTCTCCTCCTCCCTCCTCCCTCCTCCCTGCTCCCACTCTCTCACCTCTCCCCCTCCGTTGTTGTATAGAGATAGCGATGCACAGTGTATAGTGACTCTTCTGTTTTCTCCCTCCGGGGGATCTGAGAGCTGAAAGTCTGTTGTGAAAGAATGTGAAACGTGTGTTTATCTGCAGCTCATCTGTGATAAATGCATCACAGCTTGAGTTTCAAATTAAATCAAAACAAAAGAGGAAATGTGCAAACATCAGAGGAGCTTAAACCGTGTGTGTGTGTGTGTGTGTGTGTGTGTGTGTGTGTGTGTGTGTGTGCATTGACGACTACTACTCGTTTTCGCTGCATACAAAAACAACTCCAGACGGATTTAGTTTTATTTATTGTTAAACGAGTGGGTTAATACATAAATATATTAACATTAGATTACAATTATTTTGATTTATCGCTGTGAATTAATAACTTAATTTTACATTTTCCTTTTGGCGCAGTAAAAGCTATTTTAAAATCAAAATTAAACCACGCACTGGAGAAAGTGAACTCAGCTACTCACAAGTAGCTTGGCTCCTCCCACTTTTTGCCCATAGCTGAATATGGTCTGGAAAAATTTAAAAGTGGATCTGGATAAGCGGCAATACCAGCGAGTGCCACTAGAGGTCAGCTCCAACAGGCCTCCGGCTCCATAGACTCCCGTTCAACTTCTCCAATCAAATTCGAGGTCAGACATTTTTTTCCACAACTTATTTTGGTTTTGTTAGTTAACGTCACTTCTTCCTATTCGTTTTCTGGCCGTCCATCTGAAAATAATCCTCAAGAAGACTTGTTTTTGGGGGCGTGTCTGTTTGATTGACAGGCCTGTGGTGCAGTCAGGTTACAGCTATTCGTGGTTTAAAACAAAAATTGTCCTATTTTGATAAGTTTGGATTCTATTTATAGTCAGGATTTTTGCTGCAGTAGTCTGTATGTTTCTATTCAGTAATTATTGGACCCCTAACAAGCACTTTTCATTGTTAGTGGAGGAGTCTGGCAGTCCGGTGAATCGGTGTCCTGCTGCTGTGTGGAAAAACTGCTTCCCCCGTGCACAACATGAAATCAGCTGCAGTCATTGTTCATTCGGTCGCACTTCTGTTTTATCTGGGAAATAACTGTCGTATTAAACTGCATTTGCTTTGACCACGACTGATATTTTAAGAATGATAACTTTAAGATGTATAGTGGTGTTTTCGGCCCCAACGTAAATGTTTAAGTGCACTTTTTTGTTTTTGCCTCTCATCCACCCTGATCGCCCTCCTAAGTCTTCTCTACAGGAGTGTATCAACTTTCTAAAAGTCATTGGTTGCAACTTTTCTGTCTCGTTTTTCCTTTCTTGCCAACAAACGACCAAATTGCCCCAATTTATTTAAAAAAAAATAAGAAAAAAACCTGAAAGGTTCCTCCGGTGGGACCAACTCATCGTCCCACACGGGCTCGTCAGGAAATGACACAATGCTAACGAGCCATTTGTCATTTTTATTGTCATCGCGTTCTCGAGAAAAGGAAATCTCTTCATTTTTAAAAAAAATCTTTTTTCCTGACAGATGCAGGTCGGCGCTTCACACTTCATCTGCTTTCAATGAGTCTTTAAAAAGACTTCAAATCTAAAATCACTCAACAAACGGAGTCTGATCTGTTCTGTGGTGAAGTCTGGTTTTATTAAGGATGACTCAGAGTTGGTAAATGTTCGATTAAGACTGTAGTTATGGTTTCAAAATGAGACGATCAGAAGCACTAAAGTATCTGTTTTGTGTTAATATTCAACAATCTGAAAGGAACAAAACAACAGTTTCTACTCCAACACAGAAGAAATCGTGCTCTGAACATGTTTCTTTGTGCTCCTAAACAAACAACCCATGTTTGACTGGAACGATCGTGCGTTCAGGCAGCTGGGAATTAAGAAAACACTTCCAAATCGAGAGCGTTCACACAAGGACAACAACAAAAGGCAACGAGGCCTCTTTCTGAAAATCTGCTGTGACGAACAACCTTAAAATCATCCATGTAAACCAACACAGGAACCAAATCCAGCTCAGGAGGACGTTATTCTTTGTGCACAATGTCTCCACAGCTTTTGGTGTTTTTAACATTTAACAGTCTTTGTGTGTTGTAGACGTCGTACCTTTCCACCACAGACGCTCAGCCACGTCCAACCGACTTCCCTCAGCAGGTGTTCAGGTGTGTCTCTCCACTCACTTCCTGGTTGCCAGCGAATGGAAGAGTCCTTTTTCCTGTATAGGTTTCCAGAAAGGCATTCTGGGAAATGTAGGAAGCAGATAAAGAGCATGAAACATTTAACATTTGTTAAAATGCAAATAACGTCACTGAATGTAAATGTTACGTTGTTGATGGGTCGGGAAGGATTTTGCAAACAGGAAGTTTGCTCATAAAATAGTTTCTAATAAACATTAAAACAGCTTTTGTTCACATGAATTAGTTATAAATGTATTTTCTCTGTTGGTCACATTAAAAGAGTCGTGAGATCTCAGCAGATTGA